>NC_086364.1:384811-444689 GCF_036324505.1 Eleginops maclovinus | reverse complement strand
AGTCCAAATTTTTTTTTTTGGTTTAATTTTTTTCAAAAATTATTTTACAAATTTTTCGGACTGACCATTTTGTTTTCCAGAATGTTTCCTGGGTCGTATAATTTTGGCCGAGCTGTGATGGCCATCGATTTTATGGTCTTCACTCTACGTCTCATCCACATCTTTGCCATCCACAAACAGCTTGGGCCCAAGATCATCATTGTTGGCAAAATGGTGTGTGGACACACACTCATAAAACAACATATGGGCAACACACAACTGAATGATAACACAATGTGGAACAGAAACATCAGTCATGAGTCAAAATGTGTTCAACAGAAAGTTAGGGTGCCTCGAAGGAACCGCCCCCCCACAGACTTTGTTGTGTACACATTGCAACATTAAAGATATTATAAGAAATCCATCAGAATCAGTATCAAAAGTCTTAAGGGGCCAAGAAGAGACAGGACTAAGCTAGATTTTTAAAGTTATCCAAACAAAAAAACAACGACAAGTTGCCAACTCTTTTCTTCCAGCATTAGCTTCAAACGTTAGCTCTAAATCAGGGGTGTCCAATCTTCGGCCCCTATTAAAATATATAACACAGTATAAATTCAGTCAATTAAAGTTAAAACATTTTCTAACAAATCTAAGTTGATTAGAAAAAAGCCCATTAACTTATTAACATAACACGATTGAAATATACCCTTCATATTTCCCCTTATTAATTCAGTTTTAAGGAATGAGTTGCCAACAGAATAAAATAAACCCTTCGCAGAGCTGCTTTTTTTTTCTTAAAGCATTTTCAAGTATCAAGCATCATATATATCATATATATATGATGTGAAAATATAGCTCGCCTCTAGTGAGGGGTGTTTTTCTGTATGTGGCCCTCTGTTAAAAAAGTTTGGATACCCCTGCTCTAAATCTATTGAGAAAGTCAAGAAGTTGCAATAATTATAGCCAGTCCCTTCCTCTCTGCCTCCAAAGCACTCAACATGATCTTTGTGAGTACAAACAACAACCTAGCAGGGTGTGGAACACAGCAGTTAGTGATGAGTGAAGGAGGTCAGCCGTACTAACTCAATTATTGGACGGACTATTTACTGTCCCACACCAGCCAGAGATACCAGAATGGTTTTGTTAGAGCATAAAACTGGCATATTGTTTTCATAAATCACTACGAAAA
This sequence comes from Eleginops maclovinus, assembly GCF_036324505.1. NCBI lineage: Eukaryota > Metazoa > Chordata > Actinopteri > Perciformes > Eleginopidae > Eleginops > Eleginops maclovinus. The sequence continues at coordinate 443,521 of NC_086364.1, read as the reverse complement.
CAAGTCAATGATCCATAGGCTGGTCGCAATGCATTTTTGTTCTTATATAGTAAATGACATCTGTGTCCTCTTAAGGTAGCTTTACCTAAATCAGTGGTTTAACTGGTTCAGATGTGCTATAGGTGATGGTAAGGTCCTGCAATGCTACCTGAACCATGTTTTAAGAATTCACAAATGTTGATAAGACACAAATGCAACCAACATTGAAACATATACTCTCTTGTATTTTATCCCAATCATGGTCACATGTCATTAAAAAGGATCAATGATTTCTCCTTGCTTCCCCTCAGATGAAGGACGTTTTCTTCTTCCTTTTTTTTTTGGCTGTGTGGCTCATGGCTTATGGAGTGGCCAATCAGACACTTCTGTACTCGTATGATCCGCGCCCCGACTGGATTTTCCGCAGAGTGTTCTACAGACCCTACCTGCATATTTTTGGACAAATACCCATACATGAAATGGATAGTGAGTGGCTCAGTCTCTATTTCACCGGTCAAAGTCTTTACAGATAAGCATGACCTTTAAACACAAAATAAGGGTTTCTTAAGATGCCCCTTTTGGACTCATTAAAAAAAAAGAGAGTCTGGGTGGGATTCGGAAAGGACCACGGGTCGGGAATCGAACCCGGGTCGCCGGCATACGGTGCAGGTGCCCCAGCCAGTTGCGCCACGGCTGGGGCCATCTTTGTACTCATTTAGCAATTTGCAAGGGGAATATATTTTCTACAGAAAATCCATTCACTTACAAATCCTACTGCTTACACATTCAAATAAAGTGGATCGTTTCTTCACTCACTCACTCACTCACTCACTCACTCACTCACTCACTCACTCACTCACTCACTCACTCACTCACTCACTCACTCACTCACTCACTCACTCACTCACTCACTCACTCACATCTATAAATAGACCTTCAACAGCTATTGTTAAAATGGGAGGTTACCCTTTTAAAGTGCATGTACTGTAAATGTGCTGCATAGATCCTCACATATTGTTTTGGTCTTCCATCTAGCTGATAAACTGCTAGAAGTGAACTGTACAAACAACATCACACGGATTGAAGCCGGTGAGGAGCCCTGCCTGAGCTCCTATGCCAATTGGCTGGTGGTCATCCTCCTGGTCATCTACCTGCTGTTCACCAACATCGTATTGGTCAACCTGCTCATCGCAATGTTCAGGTACTCCGGCATTCACAATCATTTGTTTCAGTTCCAGGTCTTCTGATGTATATATCGAACATGAGAGAGTTGTACTGTGTGTAATCTGAATCCTCTGGATTCACATGATGATATTTCAATGTCTGCAGCTACACCTTCTCCAAGGTGCAGGAGCGCAGTGACACCTACTGGAAGTTTCAGCGCTACAATCTGATTGTGGAGTACCACTCAAGGCCCTGCCTGGCTCCACCTTTCATTATCATCTCACACCTCCACCTTTTCATCAAGAGATACATCCGCCACATCCCCTCAGTCAAAAGGAAACACTTTGGTGAGAGGTAGCAAGTACATTATGTAGAGAGAAGATGAGTGAGTGAGAATTAAGCAGGGGAAGCAGTGAGTAATAACAAAGGGAAAACTGTTCATGTATGGTACTGCGTGGGTCAGGAATTTACTAGAAGTGTTTGGTACATTTTAAGAGGACCTGGAGCGGTGTCATGAGGTTTGATCAAAGTCATAACGGTCACTTTATAGCCTATACAGAGCAGAGTTCCGTCATGTATTTAAAAAAGCCAGGAGCTCAGATAACTAGAACGAATAGAACAGAAGCCTGCATCCCCACAATGGAAGGAGCCAGTTGAGGGGGTTTAGGCATCTGTCTTCACAGGGCAAAGCACATGTTCCCATTTTGCTAACTGTCCTCTTTTGGTAGAGAATCCTAATGGTTATCTACACTCATGTCTCAGCCATTCCAGAATTGGAGGACTTTTAGACAGCAATCTTTGGAAAAACTAACCCTTTATTTTATTTTTTAAATCTCTATTTATTTGAGAAACACAGGTAGTAAACCATCACAAAAATGGATTCTGCCAGCTCAGCCATCAACGGAACATATCTAGATATTTTATTTGTTGCTTTTCAGCAACTCTAACTATAATTGAAACACAGTTGAGTTTATTGAGTCAATGGTTAAGAAAAAGCGTACATTGTTGCAACCTTAACATGCTTAGGCCACCTGGTGCCAATAATGAAAAAGGCAATTCATATTCTGGGAAATACAGTAATACATTTACTTAAACTCTGTAACTGTAATTGCTCTAATTATATACTTACATATTTAACTTAAGAAAGATAACCTTTAAAATTATTTGTCTTATTCTGATAATGTGAGGAACAGAGTGCCACACTATTTTAAATATGAAGAGAGAACTGAGCTTTGGTCGCCCTATGGCTGTACCACATGGCTTGATGATGTCATTTCTGTCATGTGACAGTTTCTTAACTTCCTCTGCCAAACTTAATATGTTTCGGAAACAGAGTTGCGCGTATGTTGATTGAAACACCTTCGCTTTTTTATTTTTCCATCATTCAAGTCACATTCTCTCTCCCCAGTTCTAGAGCTGCAGGGCAGGAAGGCCAGTTGCCTCAATACATGGGAGGCTATTCAGAAAGAAAACCTGCTCTCAGCTCAGAACAAGCGTCAGAGAGAGAGTGACTCAGCACGACTGAAACGTACATCTCTGAAGTAAGTTTCCTCTGCTGTGAGTATGAGCCATTTCAAAATAAAAACTGACCAGTCATCATACAGACAATTCTGTAGCAATACATGTCACTGACAGTCATACATCTTTTGAAAGATTAATTTAAAGTGGCTTACAACTCGTACTGTAAAGGTGACTGAACTAAGCTGATCCTAGACAGATATTCTGTCAGAGGTTTATAAAAGTGTGTGTGTGTGTGTGTGTGTGTGTGTGTGTGTGTGTGTGTGTGTGTGTAGGGTTGACAGTGTGCTGAAGCAGATGGCAGAGATCCGAGACCACGACCGAAGGTTGCAGCTGCTGGAGACTGAGGTCAGCAGAGCCTCACACACACGGAGGAAGTCCTCAGCCTGATATGTGCCAGTGCATTACTGACACACAGTCTTTGTAGTGACTTTAGAGCTTTGTCTATCAAACAATTTATCCCAGTAAGATGCTTCTTCAGCCCAGAGACACTGAATATTTCACAAGTTGTCGATCTGCAGCTCCAGATCATTGCTGCTATTTTTATTTTTTACTGTCCTTAAATCCTGCTACACAGCTTGTTCAGAATCAGAATACCTTTATTCATTAATAACATTTACATTCTTACAGCAAAAGTGAAGATAGAGAGCAAGACATAAAAGACAATTAGATGCACGCACAATATATGAAATGTTAAAGTTATCCAATTACAAGTTGCATTCGTAGATTTTAGATATTGGATATCTTTAGATAATGTCATTCTAAGTGTTAAATGGTTCTGCCACACAACTGACAGACATTGACCAGCAGCTGTGTTCTAATCACAATCAGGATTATATTTGAATGGATAACATTAACAAACTTGCCTAGTAAAATGTATGTGTATGATCTTTGCATGTATATTGATCGGCGTCTGTTGTAGAGAGAGAGAGAGAGAGAGAGAGAGAGAGAGAGAGAGAGAGAGAGAGAGAGAGAGAGAGAGAGAGAGAGAGAGAGAGAGAGAGAGAGAGAGAGAGAGAGAGAGAGAGAGAGAGAGAGAGAGAGAGAGGTTTCCCTGCAGCTGTCACTCTGCCTGCTCAGCACTCTTCCTCTCTTTCTGCAGCTGGAGTACTGCTGCAGCGCTCTCTGCTGGATGACAGATGCTCTGTCTCAGAGTACTCTCATAAATGCCGGCCGCCCCCCCCCGCTGCTCCGAGGTAGAAACACTGACTAACGAACCATTGGTTTTCAGCAGTCTATTGGCACTGGCAACTTCATTAAGTCACATGCTCCAAAAGGTTTCAAATTCAGATTCGGTGATAAGTAAGAAATAATTGAAGAGAAGTGCATCATATCATTACTAACTGTTGTTTGAATGAGCGGCATGTGTACACAAATATTCATATTCCAGAGGTGTTGATTTCGTTTTGTTGAAGGATAATTTTTGGGATGAATAATATATGTTTCTTCTTTTGTAGATCTGACACCTGTCTCCACACTGACTCCTTGATCTCCAGGATCAATATCACACACACACACACACACACACACACACACACACACACACACACACACACACACACACACACACACACACACACACACACACACACACACATTTAAACATTGTCATACTTTTACTGTTGATTTCGGATGTATGTTTGAGATTTTAAATATGATAAACGGTAAGCTGAGTTAAAAGCATCCTGTTTTTGTTTCTTTTTTTGCAACAGTGCTGCCATGAATAGCTTTTTGCTATAGTGGCTTTGGTCACAAAGTCTAAAATAAGGAAATCTTATTTTTAGAAAAGTTAAAGGTCTAATATTAAACCCAGATGAGACCAGAGAGCTTTGTTAATATGTTTTCTAAGTCAATTAAATGAGACAATCAACATTTATGAGATCAAATGCTGTTACTGTTACTTGATATCTGGTTAGGGAAGATGCTGCCTGTGATGTGAATGAGGTGCTGTGACCAGATCCAGCTCGGCAGCAAGATGCAGGAAGCTCCTTTTTTTGCATTTGCTTTATTTGATGGAGGGCATATTTTATTTATTCACAGTAACTGTAAGATAAGATAAGATAAGATAAGATGTACCTTTATTAATCCCTGTGGAGAAATTCAGCAGTTTAGCAGCAACAGAATAAGAGTGAAAAACAGGACAGTGTGGTTCACACTGGATAATAAAAATTAAATAAAATGATTAAAATGATGTACAGGTAAGTATCTGTTAAAACAAAAAACGGAATTAAGGATGTATATGTGTGTGTATGTAAATATATATATATATATATATATATATTAGTGCTGTCAAACGATTAAAAAATGTTATCGAGTTAATTACAATAACAGGTTGTGATTAATCACGATTAATCACAAATTTAAAATACTAGTATTTACTTGTATTTTTGGGGGGAGATAAAACAAATACATCATGTGTGGTGTTGGAATAAAGAAATGCATGACAAACTGGTTAGAGGAATCTGCCTGCCAAAGAAAACAGTCTCTCACATGGCACTGTTGAGGCAGGTGTAGCCAAGTACCTCTGTGCAATATGGGCCAGCTTACCATGAGCACCTGTCTGTGCCGCCCACCACTGTAGTGGACATGCCTCTATGCCGACACTGGGCTCTGCTTTATACCTGTCTACAGTGTTGTCTGTGGACAGTGCCTAATCATCAGACTCTGACTCTGACCCTATCACTAGGAGGGCCATCTGTGTTTGAAATGTCTGACTATTTTACGGCACTTGGCTAAAGCGCCGTCAAACCCGCTGTCACGGAGAGACACTGTGATTACCCTCTGTATAATGTGCTCGAATGGTTGACTCCTTGCTGCCGCGATCATATTGCGCGCGCTGTCTGTTCCTATAAAAAACTGACTAGCACATGCTTCTGCAAAATGCCTTTCCTCTTTTCACCACACCTAAAGCGAACGAGTGCAGTTGCCATTTGTCATCGATTAGGTGTGCTGTTACACCGAGGTAGTTAGGGTTGCTTACTGATGTCCAGTCGTCTCCAGTCAGTGCAATAAATGTAGCTTGTGCCAACTGCTCCGCTTTCTTTGCCTTTTCGCTGCCAAACAATTCATGAATTCTTGTGATAATACTTCCCCTAGCAGGTGGCTTGTATGATGGGTCATCTGAAGCGATCTGGATAATACCTTGAAGCCCCTGGTCTTCAACGATGTTGATGGGCCTGCAGTGAACGGGGATCCATTTAGCGATAGCATTGGTTAGCTTAGTTGTTGTCGCTTTGTTGACAGACTTGCCCTTGCTGCACTCTGCCAGTGTAGTTTGGCGAACACGGCTTGATGCTGTCTCATTGCTAGCATCTTTGCTAGCATCAGCAAAGATGTGCTTTGCCCGAAGATGGTACTTCAGGCTTGTTGTGCTTCGGTGGAAAGACAGTTCATCACTGCAATATGTGCACACAACTTTGGTTTTATCTAAACTTCCGTCTGGAAGCTTTTTAAAACGAAATGTACCGTTAAGCACACCAGGGAACGCCTCCTCAGTCATTGTGTTATCTGTGTTTGTGACGCCTTTCAGTAATTCAGCCAGGTAAAAATGCACTCTGGAATTACGGTAGGAAGTTGGGGTCAAACTTGATAATATGATTCATTTGCGTTATTTTTTTTTTAACGCGTTATGGTTTCAAGATTAATCGCGGGTGTTAACGCGTTAATGTTGAAAGCCCTAATATGTATGTGTATCTGCATGTGCTGTGCATGCATATTTCTCTGGTTTTGTTTCAACAGTAAATATGTGTTTCTGCACATATTTCTGTACACTTTAACAGTGTGCAGTTGGTTGGACAAAAATCCAACTGGATTTTTGGCGCGATCAGCTCATTCCCCTCACCTGGTGTCCCCAGCCCGTCCCCTCACCTGCCACATATTCCTTCATTAGCTCCACAGTATATACCCCCTGACTCTCACGGGTGCTCTGTCAGATTGCCTTGTGTGTTTTGTGCTTGCGAGCATTTCCTTTCATATTTCCCTAGTTATCTGTTCTGCCTGGTTATAACCCTGCCTGCCTGATTTTGGACTTGAGTTTCCATCCAACTCCACCCGACTAAAAAACAGGTTTTTCCACCAGGCTGTCAGGAGGCTGAACTCTCTCGACTCCCTCCCTAGTCTCCCACTGCCCTCATTGGACCTAGGGTACGGTCGAATTGTCAACAAATCAGCTCCTATCGTTTATTCCTATCCATTAATCCTTGACCTCTGCGTGAAAGGTCACGGGGATTAAGGAATAGTGGATAGGAGAATTCAAAAGGACTTAGGAAAAGACGACCGGGCATCAAGAGAATCCATCTGCACTATTATCCAACGTGTTTATGATGCTCCAGCGGACGTTATTAATGAGCGTCTGCTATGGGGAACTACAGTTCTCTGTACAGGACTACTGAAAGACTCTAGAGACTCTGCAACATGCTCTGATGGTGTTGCTTATGCTTTGTGAACAAGGACAACAGAGAGATATATATTCTTCATTACCAAGTTTGGAATTGAAATAAAAAAGGACACCCTCACCCTCCACACGTATTAACCCACATGAATCCCAATATGTATGATTATATGAAATATTTTAAAATAAATACAAATGTGTTTATTATAAACTAGTTATGCTTTAACCTTCTTCTATATTTTTGTACAAAGTATCACTTCTTCATCAATAACTGTCACATGTTCAAATCATATCCCGTTTGTACTAACCACTAACTTTGTAACATTTATATTATATATATATATATAATATATATAATATATATATATATATATATATATATATATATATTATATTATATATATATATATAATATAATATATTATATATAATATAATATTATCTAAAGTTTAAAAAAGAACATCAACTCTTTCATATTTTTGAATGAATCAGATCACATTTGTATTAATCACTAAATCTGAAGCTTTTTAACAAAACAAAAAAATCTGTTACACTTTTTGAACAAATTGTTTTTCACATTTTTGTCCAATATTTGAGTTTACCGTTGCCATGGTGTTTCACTGATAACATCTGTTATCTCTTTCTTTTCCTGTAAATGTCTGTTAGTGGGAAGTCTGGCATTGCATGCTGTCCACTAGTGTACTGTAATCTGGGGTATAATTTGACATTGTGTGTGTGTGTGTGTGTGAGGACACCGGGACTGACTGTTAATTCTTCTACCAGCTATATTACACTTTGTTAGCTATTTTATGTTCATGTTAATACTTAAACGGCAGTCGGACCTTGCTGTCTACCTGATGTGTACATGTGTGAGGCAGAGGTGGGACCAAGTCATTGTTTTGCAAGTCACAAGTTAGTCTCAAGTCTTTGGTTTCAAGTCCCGGGTCAAGTCCCGAGTCAAGACAAGCAAGTCCCGAGTCAAGTCCCAAGTCAAGACCGACAAGTCTCAAGTAGAGTCCCAAGTCCTACCTTTTGAGTTTCAAGTCCTTTCGAGTCCTTTTAACAACGGAGACATAATATTTACACAAATCATGTATGCTTTTAAGATCTGTATATATTTATCAAACCAACAATATAGTTCAAAGACATTTGAAATAAACAAAGGCAAATGTAATTTCCACAGAAAGTGCTGACATTGTATTTCCATTGCTTATTGCACTATAACTGTCTCAAAAGATCCTTATTTTTGCAAAACACTCTTCACCTTAAAACTTAAATATAGCCTTGAACTAAAAAACATGTCTTCACCCTCAAACAGGTATTTGGAGGATCACAAAACAGTTGAATGTAACTTTTCCAAATGTGTTACCACTTTCTATGTCAGGGCCCTATGCTGCATTTGCATTTGCAAAAGATCAAATTGGCCAAAAGTCTGTCAGTCATTTGTGCACGATGGGGACGTTGTATGATGCCACCATGGCTGAAAACTCGCTCCACTGGAGCACTAGAGGCAGGCACTGCCAAGACTCTGGTGGCCACTCGGAAGAGTGAAGGAAGAGACTTCATGTTCAGTGCCCAGAACAAAAGGGCCTTCTGTCCTTCGGCTGTGTCTAGGTAGTGACTTAACTGTAGTGCTAGAGTGGTCCCAACATCCTTCTTCTGCCTCTTACGGTATGCAGCAAACAGCCCTTCTCCATGTCCAAGGTCCTCTTGCTCTTCTTCATCAACCAGAGGCACAGGTTGCTCAGTCTCTGCAGTATCTTGCAGGATCCATTCTGGAAAAACATTTAACAGCAGAAACAAAAGAGCCCTTATTACCATTGGTGTTGGTGATACAGTGTTAGACTGAAGAAAGCAATTATTGATGCGGTCAATAAGATCAGACTACGACAAAAAAAGTTGCATTGAAGTCAATAATATTTGCCTTTAACTTGTTGTGCCACCTCTGCCTTGATCTCACGATTGACCAGTACATGGTGCTCCCCCCACAGCAGAGAAAAGGCCGGATCCAAGGCGGCTGCTTTGAGGTAGACTGGGTCTGAAAAGGGGGCAGTGATCCCATCTTGAGTCCCGGCCATTTTCACGTTAATGAAGATCCCGAGAAATCTTTGGTTCAGGGATGCCTGGAGACTTCCGACCAGGCCGCTCAGGAAACGAACTTGAGGCTTCAGCTTCTCAAGGTGATGATTGAGGGACAAGACGGATGGAACAACTGCACTGATTGTGACGACCTTCTCTCCCTGTGTCAAATCAGTTGCTTCTCCAAACGGCTTCAAGATGTCCACCAACTCCTTCAACAGATTCCACTCTTGTGGTGTGAATGACAACTCCTTATGCCCAGCCTTTTCTAGAATGGCACAGAGCTTTAGATGATCACAATGGAGAACTGCCTTTACTTGCCTCAGTGTTGAGTTCCATCTTGTGTTGACTGCAGCAGGGATGCCTTTCTGTTCCCCAAATTCACTATCAAACACATCTTTGAATGTTGTGCTTGTGTGCAGCAATGAGCTAAGTTTTGATAGCTTGGAAAGAGAAGGACATCCCACTTTTGTTTCTTTCAAACCGTCTCCCACCACCAGCTGAAGAGTATGCACAAAACACTGCAGGTGCTGTTTCTTTGACACAGCAGCATCTACCGTTTGCTGTTCTTCCAGGGTTAAGTCACACCAGAGATCAGGGTCATCATGATGATCTCTGTCATCATCCTCTTGTTCACTGGGGAAGCACACAGTGAATGCCTTTCGCATGTTAGCAGCATTGTCACTAATAATGTAATCCAATTTATCTTTGATGTTGTATTCATCGCATATTGACTCAAATTGGTCACAGATTCGTTCAGCTGTGTGTGAGCCTTTGAAGCGATTGCAGGCCAAGAGATTTGTATTTAGCTGTATCCTCTCTTTAGCTGTCTCTTTCTATATCCATTGGACAGTGACACCAAGGAATCCCCTCATCTTTCGGTCAGACCAAATGTCCACAGTGACTGAAACATGCTCAGTGTTGCTCAATTGAGTTTTTAATCTTGAACGTCTCTCCCCAGCGAGGCTCTCTGTTTTTGATGTCAACGTTCTGCGCCACACTGGGCTTTATTTACTGTCAATTACTGTCAGAAAGTGCCGAAAACTCTTGTGTTCTACAATAGACAGGGGAAGGTTGCAATCAATAATCAAGTTGGACAGTATTGCGTTGGTGATAGCCTTCTGCTGTGGATGCTATAATGCGCTACACGACTTTCCAAGAATTGTGAGATTGAAGGCTGTTGTGGTTCATCTATGATGCTTCTACTCACCTGGTATTCTTCAAATCTGTAACAGGTAAGCATATAATAAAGAGAGTTTCATCCTCCGATTCTAATTGTAATTCTAAAACAGATGTCAGAAAGTCCCTTATAGCCACACATAAATTGCATTTGAAACTATCTCCTCATATATCAATGCTAACATTGTGTTAATATTTATTTTTGTATTATTATCAATTGTATTGTATACCGTAAGATTGTGTTTGTTTGAACATTACATTGATAAAATACATTTCCATTTTCAGTGTACACTTACTATATTAATTTATATTTTTCCTGCTTTACCTTGCCATCAAGCAGCCCTTTCCGACAGGAAACTGAAGTATGCTTGTTAATTCCCTCTCTCCAGCACACCTGATTCCATTGGCAAAAACAGCAATTTTACCTGCATCACACAGAAATTGCTGGTCTACTGCTGGCTCAATGATTAAGTTTAATTGTGCTATTCTATGTCTTCGTTAATAGTTCAGCTTTGTTGTGATTTACCTAAATTACATAAACGACCTCAATGAGGCAGCAGTAGACTAGCAACTCCTTTGTGCTGCAAAGTAAAATAGCCAATTTTGTCAATGGAATCTGGTGTGCTGGAGAGAGTGAGATATACTTAGTTTTCCTATTGGAAAAAATCGTCAGGCAGCAAGCTAAAATGGTCCACATCTTTATGATATAAAGTACACTAAACTGACCTTGATTTGATTAGGCTTGCTTTAGTTTTGCTGCTGGCAGCAGTCTACTGTGTCAGTCCACTGACTCGCAGCTAAGTACATACAAACTCGCTTCAGAAAATCCTAAACTATCCTTTTACAATATGAGTATGGACAAGTTCACTATTTTGCACTTTGAGCCCCATTTCTGGTTTGCCTAGGATGAAATAGTGTGTTTGACACCGACATTTTAACGATTGGTCCCCCATGCTTCATGTATGGGCATTCATAAAGCGGTCCTTAAATCAACCTTTTAACGTTCGTTGTCAAAGATGTGCAACTCACCGAGTGGTCAATGGTTAGTGGTGATGCCCCAAAACGAGTGTCTTAGCGAAATACAGTTTCTGTCGTGTTTAATTTGCCATTTTGTATTCCAAATATCAAGCGGAAGTTAATAGCCTACTCGGTGAGGTAGGCTATCTGAAAACATAGCTAGTTCCACAATAGCAAATAACACGGATGGAAACCAAATATTTTGCCGATATATTTTTTTAAAACAACTACGACCACCACTTACCACTCGGTGAGTTGCTCATCCTTGAAAACTAATGTTTAGTGTTGTTTTAATGCCTGTAGCCAACCATTCTGAAGCAGGGGGTGATTCTAAATTAGCCAAAAGCTGGAGACTGGACCAATCGTCAACATTTCTATTTCATCCAAGACGACCCAGAAAGGGGGCTCAAAGTGCAAAATAGTGATCCATTAATCCATTAATGAACCCACAGGAGATTAGCGTGTTCGTAAGCCAGGGGTGCCCAACCTTTTTTGAACCAAGATCTACTTTGAAAGTTGATAGTGTGTCGAGATCTACCAAGCCATATCGAAAGCCATAGCGTAGCCACAATTAATTGTGCACCTATATAATAACAACATTTTTTGACACAAAGATCAAGTTTTAACAATAATAATACATTTATTGAAGTAAATGAGCAAAGAATGAGCACAAGTAGGCTTAGGACTGGCCCGTAAAAACACAACAACATACAACCCAATTAATACAATGCCTAATTTAAGTTGGAAAAGTAGTTCTCTACCTTAGTGGGACTTCTGGCACTGAGAGGAGGAAGCTAGTCTCTCATAGTCCGGACAGTAGGAGCGCCAGGCGTAAGCCGGCCGCAAGGTGGTCATCAGTCATGGTGGATCTGTATTTTGACTTAATGATTTTCATATGTGAGGTTGGGGTACTTCTCTTTCTGCATTAGATTCCAGAATTGGACATTTGACATTCTGACAAGATGCTTTGCACTTGATCATCATAACGTGCACTCTCTAGCTCCTCACCGTCTTTGCCATGACGCTTAAGTTCTGTGTCCATGTGTGGAAAGTTCCGCAGATCACACTGTTGCAACCTGCTTGATAGCAGCAACTTGCTTTTAAAGGTGTTCACGGAGCTGATCATGTTGATGATGTGTTTGTTCTTACCCTGCAGCTCTAGATTCAAGTTATTGAGCTTGTCAGTCAGATCAGTAAGAAAGGCTAAATCCAAGAGCCACTGACTGTCTTCTAGCTGTGCATATTCAGCATGGTTTGAACGTTTCAGAAATTCTTTAATTTCGGGCAACAATTCAGAAAACCGTTCCAGAAATGTACCTCTGCTGAGCCACCTTACGTCTGTGTGCAGCAGCAGATCTGTGTGTTCTGCACCGGTCTCCTCCAGTTGCGCACAGAATAATCGCCTCTGCAGACTCCTGGCCGAACAGAACAGGCAATCTTGTTAGCCACATCCATCACGTCTTTCATATTTAAAATCTTCCCGCACAACCCTTGCTGGTGAATTATACAACGGTAATTCAGGAAATCCTGGGAAAGATTCAGACTGTTTGCACAATCCAATGAACCCATTACAACTCCATTACAACCCATCGGTTGTAATGGAGATGAGTTTGAAGAGGGGCAACTTGCTCTTACGAACACATTCCATAAAAACCTGAAAAATATCTGTGCCTCTTGTGTGCCCTTTCAAAGGCAAAATGGTCAGCAGCTCTTTTTTCACACTCATATTGTCGAAAACCATTGTAATGAACACACAAAGCTGAGCCACATCCACAGCATCAGTGGATTCATCAAATTGCAGAGAAAAACACTCACATGTGTCAATATCATTCCTCAATTGCTGTTCAACATCCTCCGCCATTCCCTCGCATCGCCGTGTAACAGCATTTCTTGATATCTGCACATCCTGAATAGCAGACACAATCTCCTTTCGATTTTTAAAATTGGCAAAAAGCGTATCTGCGGCTTCCATGAACACTTCTTTCACAGTCTCAACATCCATGAAAGATTTCTTTCCTTTTGCAAGAACACGACAGACACGATAAGAAGCTATGGTTGCAGCCTTACTCGTGGTATTGGGCCTGGTAAAAATGGACTGTTGTGCTGCTAGCTGACTTTTCAATTCCTTGACTTTTCGGGCGCGCAGTGGTGATTTATCTGGGAAGTTTGTATCGTAGCTCTTGTGGACCTTGAAATGCCGCTCCAAATTCCCTTTCTTTGGCAAAGCCACATTTGCATTGCAGATAAGACAGATGGACTTGGCATTCGAATACACGAAAAAATAATCCTCCTCCCACTCTGAATGAAAATGATAAGTTTTGGATTTTTTAGTTTCTGCCACCATGGTAGTATCCACTCGCTCTAGTCAAGCTTCTCGCGCCCTTCCGAGTCCTTAGTTAGAACCTAGCAACCATACCATGCGCGCGCAGATAGAAAGAAGCGCGTGAGATTTTTTCTTTGATTATGCCTGATCTACCTTACTATAGCTGTACAAATCTACACACTCCTTCACGTGATCAGCAGTTCATTGTGCCTATTTAAGATGTTTTAAGTTGGAAGTTTTAATGTAGGCCTATTTTACACAACAGTAGGAAGATAGCCTACACACAACATTTTCTCGCGGCCGACTGGAACTCAGCCCACGATCGACTGGTTGGGCACCCCTGTCGTAAGCCAAGGTGACGTTTACAGTCTCATTGATATGTAGCTAGCTAGCAATTAGCCAATAAGCTAGTCTTGGCTTTCATTCAAAACTTACCGTTATTTGTGCAACTTCAAATGTCGAACGAAGTTGGAAGTTATCGCGTCTCCGTCTGTTATCTTCGTCCCGCATGTTTTACAGACTGCAGTTCTTTTTTGTTGACCACTTCAAAGTTTTTAAATCCAAACAAAATTTCCCGTGGTATCATTTTTGCCTAATTGGCACCTTGTAGTTTGTTCCGCCTCATTGGTTGTCCAGTACTTTGATTGGTTGGATGACGTCAGATCAAAACAACGTGGATCTAATTTGATTGGATGTCATGCCACACACATTACGCACACAGATGCACACAGGTGCAAAGAGAGATAGCGCAGTCCATGTCAACATACTTTATAATCTTTGGGTTTGTGGAAAGTAGCAAGTCTTTTCGAGTCAAAAGGGGCAAGTCCAAGTCCAAATGCGAGTCACTGATGTTAAAGTCCAAGTCAAAGTGCAAGTCTTTTTAGATTTTGTGAAGTCAAGTCTAAAGTCATCAAATTCATGACTCGAGTCTGACTGAAGAATGTAACATTACTAAGAACTCAAAAGAATACAAATACAGAGAGGTGCAAAGGGTTTCTCTGTCCTTTTGCCTCAGACTGGGGGCTGGGTTTATAAGCCCGTCAAGTTACTCGACTTTTTTGGCTGACATGTGCTAAATGAAACTTTCCTATCTGAAATAAATATTGATTGTTTCAAATATTGAACTCTCCCATATTTGAAATCTGCTATGTTTTAGCTGTTGAAAAAGACCTTCCAGTTCCCAAGCCAATTCCTTGTGGACTTTGCCACCACCGCCCTAAGACCAAAGGGACTCTCTTCTCTCATGCCTTTGCTAGGTGTGATGTTGTTTAAGGTTTTCCGCAGTAAAAGCAAGACGACATCTTGGCAGACATGGGAAGTTGGTAAAAAGACATCCGATCTCTTCAACAAAATCAGTAACGGCGGATTATTTGGACCGGTGTTGGCGGTAGCATTACTGTCATCAGATTACACTTGTCAGTAATGTTGTAATGCTGTTGATAACTGCAGTTACATTACAGTTATTAAAATGATCTTGTTACATGCGTTACTTTAAGGTCTTCAACTATCTGCATAACGGGAGGGAAGAAAAAAATAAATCAGACTGGAAAACTTAACAAGCTACCTGGACCAGTGTTATGATGGAAACTGAGCTAAAGAAAACATGGCTGACAAAGAGCAGGAAACAGAGGTCTTGTCTTTATTAGATTAAGAATTTGTGCTGATCTGGGATAAATGAAGTGTAACTTTATTGTTATGATCTGTTTAATTTGCAGTTTTATTTTGAAATGTATTACCTCTTTTTCTCTTGTCTAGTTTTACTTCCCCTCTTTAGTTTCTCTCCTGTCTGATTATTTGATTGTGTTCACCTCTTTCCCCTGTGTTTCACCTCCCCTTCCCAGCTGTGTCTTGTCTTTTGATTACCCTGCACTGTATTTAGTCTTGTCTTCTCTTTGTGTTCCTTGTTGTGTCTTCATCATTCCAATGCTCGTCGTTCCTGAATGTAGTCCAGTCCGTTTGTTTTCCAGTCTGTTCTGCCTGAATTCTCCTCGGCTGCCCTCCCGTGACTCCAAAATCATCCCGGTTGGTTTCCATTTGTTTGCTACTTTACTTTTGTTTCTCCTAGCCTGCCCTTACAGTGTTTTTATGTTTTGTACACAGCTTTCATTAAAGCTAGCTTTTTGTTAGTTCCCCATCCTTGCCTCCCCTGTTTTCACTGCTTTCGTATCCTATTTTTCTACCAAACCCTGACAGTACGACACAGCAGTGTATTGCTTTGACCAAGAGCTGTAAGAACTGAAATACACTCTTGAATGTATTTTTGGTGACTGGAGGAGAGCGTCTTCTAGAGGGGCCAAAGAGGCTGCCCTAAAGGAGGCACGTTTGGAAGTGGCTAACAAGCTGTGGCTAAAGAGCTTGTTGCCAGAATTGCTAAAACTTTTTTCAAGCAGCCAGCCTCCAGCCACCAACACATTCTTTGGATTCTGCCTGGCTTTATATAAGTCTATATAAATATACATATTTAAATAAATAATGTATATAAAATAATTTATTATATTACATGATTGCCTCTGTATTCGATCATTATTGGTTTTGGTAATAACTTCATAAATAATTACGTCTCCAAGCAGAAGTCTAGGGCAAATAATTGCAAGTGCAAATATAAAACAATTACACCAATTAAACATTTTATTTTTGAGTTGGTAACATAAACACATGGTTGTGCATTGATATAGGGTGCACCTAGACACAAAATACTGTGAGTGCACACTTGCATTCTTACTGTAACATAAATCCCATTGAGATTACGTTTTTTTGTTGTTGATGAAGCCCTATTTAAATTATTATAATTACAATTTTGCAATATTTTAATAAAATATAAAAAAAACCCTGTTCCAGACCCTGATGTGTCACCTGTCACTCATTATTTGCAGTGAGGGGGAGTGCAGTGTTGACTGGTGAGGAAGAACAGAGAGGAGATGGTGATTGCGAGCTTCACAAACTTTACACACGTATTTACAAGTATTTATCATCTTTATATAGAGTAAACAAATTCATACTTTGCTATTTAAGACCTCATACTTTTTATCGACACCTGTTCCGCCGGTCCAGTTGACTCCAGAGGGGTCCCATTGCAGCCTACACCGCCTTCCAGCCCATCTTCCCGAGGGGTCTCGTCGCCCTCCAGCCCGTCCTCCAGAGTTGTACTCTTCTTGAGTATGATGCTACAAGCTTGGCACACCTATCTTTGACAAGTTTCTCCCTTTCTTCTTTGCAGATCATCTGAAGTTCCATCAGGTTGGATGGGGAGTGTCGGTGCACAGCAATTTACAGATCACTCCAGGGATGTTCAATCGGCTACTATATTGTAGAGGAAATTAGAATAGAGTTGGCGTGGTCGGCTTGCAGGTTGTGGACAAAGTTAAAAGCACACAACAAAATGTAAACATACATTGGAATTAAAAAAAAAATCAAAGTTTTATATAATGTATGTTGACTGTAATTGACTGCCTGGCCAGCAGCTCTGAGCGTCCGTGGTTTCAGCTGATAGATTATGTTATCTACCAATCACAGTGGCGGTTTAGTGTACAGATCCTCCTTTCCTGTCCTCCTGTGAGATATCTCAGCTGTCTTGATATCTTGGAGGATGTCATTATTCAAATTTTTCCCTATTTGTAAAGCGACCTTGGGTACCATGAAAAGCGCTATATAAGTTTAAGTTATTATTATCAATCATTTAAGTCTTATTTCATTGAAAAACAATTCCGGGCGGGACGGCGCGGAGCAAGATGGCAGCATAAAGCAGAGCTCCTGAGTCGATCAGACAAGAATGTCCCCCAAGTTATGAAAATATCGAGAACACAAATTTCAAACCGACACGCAATGAGTAGGGGGCGAGGGCAGAGAAGTTCAAAGAAAAAAACGATGTTCAAAGACCAAGAAGAACACCAGTTTGAAGACGAGGCGGCAAGCGGGGAAAACGACGACTCCAGTCAGGCCCGGTTGGTACTCGAGGGACTGGCCGCCATTACGAAAGAGATACGTGACCTCAAAAAGGAGATGAAACAGGACCTCACGACATTCAAAGATGAATTTAAAGAGGAGGTGAGGCGAGAGTTTGCCGGCGTTAAGGAAGAAACTAACCGAAAATTGGCACAAAACTTCGCGGAAATACAAGAGCAGCGAAAGGATATAACCGAGGCACAGGTGCGAGTGGCGGAGTTGGAAGAGTGGAACATCGAGGCGAAGGAAGCCATTCTCACTCTACTAAAACAACAAACAAAACTTCAAGAGAAGCTGACCGAAGTGGAAGGACACGGAAGACACTGTAATTTGAGAATTTACAATGTGGTTGAACGGGACAATGAGTCTGTGATAGAACTGGTGGAGGAACTCCTCCGCCGAGAGCTCGCGTTACCGGAGGGAACCAAGCTCCATATCCAACGCGAGCACAGAAGTCTCGGAAAGAAACCGCCACCGGGAGCATCTCCGAGGTCAATTGTGGTCAACTTTCTTAAGTATGAGACCAAAGAGAGCATTTTGGCTAAAGCCTGGAAAGAGAAAATAACATTCGAAGGGAGGCAGATATTTTTTTACCATGACTACCCCACCGAGGTGATGAAGAAACGTAAATCCTACTCCGAAATTAAAAAGGTTCTAAAAGATAAACGCAGTGGCGGGCCGTGCATTTCACACCTAGGCCTTCAGTGATGTCCTACACAGTCCTACCTGAATTATTCCACCTCTTAATACCATCATTATGACGCCATGGCTCTAGAAACTATACATTTAGACAGAAACGCAGTATAACCGGGCGTTGCATCACCTTAACATAGTCAAGTACAACAGAGTTATATTAATATTTCCGAAGCATTTATAATCAATACATCAGCATTTACAGTTAACCTAATTAATCACATTATCTGACAAACCGCTCCTTGACACCTGTGTCCGTCACATAACGCAGGACAAGTGCCAGCTGTGCTACATTACCCACATCTGACGTCTCGTCCACCATAACAGCGACAAAGGGTGCTTTTTTAATCTTCATTTTGATCTCTTCTCCCATCACTTCAGCAATAGCATAAATCAGGTCGTTTTGTATTTTGCCTGACGTCCCAGTAAACATGTTGTTTGTGTACAGGTGGTAATGCAAATCTGTGTTGTTCTCAGCAAGAAAAGAAAGAAGCTCCACGTAGTTTCCTCTGTTTCTGGACTCGGCGCTTTCATCGTGTCCCCTAAATGAAAGTTCCTGTTTACCCAAAAACAGGACACAATCAATCAGTCTTTCAATATTTCCCTATTTTTGTTCACCCTTTCGTTGTGGAGCTCCGTTTCCCTGCGCACTTGTTCGTTGAGCTGTAGATCCACTCGGGTGTCCCCAAAGGTTTTCAAAAGCACCAGTGCTTCCAAGTGCCCAGCTGTGCTTTGGTGTCTCGTTGCTGCCTTGGTTAGACAACTCAAGTTTGCAAATTTAGTGTGGCTCCAAACACCAAATCGATCAGTTGCAAATACCAGGCATTCCCGGCAGTACAATTTGCAGTGCCTCTCGGAGGCTGTGAGCCAGGGGTACCGCTCGTAGTTTCCCTGCTGTGCTAGGCTCGCTAGCGTTGGAGTTGGTCGTTCCCTTTTCAAGATGTGTAGCTTTACTTGAAAAGTTCGTTTTGAAAATGGCATTGTAATTATATCTTCGACCAAATTGATCTCTTCTCCTCCTTCAGCCATTGTGGGTTGAAAAAAAATAGCTTGTAGAAATCTACACAAATTAGCTCGCTCAAGTTCTAGTTCTGTTTGCTAGCTTTGCCCATAGACTGTATGGCTCTGCCTACTGCCTAGCTCTGCCTCTCAGTAGTGCGTATCCAATCAGAAGATGTGCACGTGCTAACGTTAGCGTACGCCTGCTAGCTGGCCCGTTGACGCCAACTCGAAATCTGATTGGTTAACGCCACAGTTTTGTTTGCGTTCACTTTAAGTTTACAGCCGCCCGCACTGTTGATTCTGAAGGCCTAAGGGCAGATTTCTTTGACCCTAGTAACACATTATGGCTGAAATATGATTGGATAAAACCTCTAACATAAAGGCCAGCCCTCCAAATCTCGTTCTGAGGCTGGAAGCAGCGCAGCCAAGACGAACGCTATAAAATGAAGAGAATAGACTATGGGGAATAATTTAATACGTATTTGTGGAAAAAATATATCAAAATTTAATTTATATTCTGATGATGTTTAGGCCAGCAGAGAAGGCCTTGCTGGCCCTGACGGCCCACCACTGGATAAACGGATACGTTTTCAGACACCTCTGAGTAGGATAAGGATCCACTGGTCAGATGGGCCCAAGATCTATAATAACGCCGAAGACGCAGCGCGGGACATGCGGAAAAGAGGGCTGGAGACGGGCGAGCGGCACGGCAGCGAACCTTCACTCAAAGAGGGGATCCGGAGAGCTTCACCATGGCAACGCGTCGGAGAGAGGCCGGAGATAAACAAAGGGTCCGCCGCATCTGAGGACGCCAACCAAGAGGCGGCGAACCGAGCGAGAGAAAAGCTGCTAGAGTTTAGAAGATGAGGAGACGATGAAGACTTTGGTCAAAAAAGAGAGAGAGAGGGAGGAGAGGAGTCCCTGGGGAGCCCAGAAGAGTTAAAGGCTTACTGTTTTTAAGGTAAAATGTGATACAACAGAAAGGGTTCCACCAGGGAAGACTTAAAGTGGCGAATCTTAAGATCACCCTCCCTCTTTTACAAATGAGACTTCTCTAACGTTTATGTTTACAGGTGAATCGACAGAGAAGGCTATGTAGCTACTGATTGTTGGACTTATCTAGTAGGATGGGAAGGCCTATTTTAGGTATACCCCAAACCACTAGGGGGGGCCTTTTGTTCAGAAAAAGTTATCCCCCACTCCCACCAACAGGGAGACAGGGCCTATGGGGAATGAGGCCCTTTTTTGCGGGAAGTTCAGTTTTTGTGTTCGTTCATACTTTGTTCATGGGGAAAACATGGTTGACAACATTACAGTGGAGGGGCTAGGAATTATTTCAAGGGATACAAACAATGCAACATGATGACATAATGGTGGTGTCGCTGAACATTAACGGCTTAAACAATATCAAAAAAAGAAATAAAGCTTTATCTAAGTTTAGAAGAGAGAAAATGCAGGTTATTTTTCTTCAAGAAACTCACCTGTCACAGAAGGAGCATGTACAGTTTAAAAAGCTGGGCTACAGGAATTCATTTTCCAGTTCCTTTGGGCAGAATCACAAGAGAGGTGTGGTGATACTGATTTCTAACACAGTAAAGTTCGAACTGATCAAAGAAGTTGGTGATAAGAAGGGAAGATATATCATGATAAAAGGGAAACTAGAAAACCAATTGGTGACACTGCTCAATGTGTATGTACCTCCGGAAAGTGGAAAAGCATTTTATGAAAACGTTTTTGATCTTATAAATCTGGAAACAGAAGGGACATTAGTGTGCGGTGGGGATTTTAATGTGGTATTGAATTACGGGTTAGACACTACAAGTATGAAGAGAAACAAAAAACAAATTAATAGATATATGAATACAATGATGTTAGAACTGGATGTGCAGGATGTATGGAGAGAAATTCATCCACTTGATCGGGATTATACCCACTACTCAGCTCCACATGCCATGTACTCCAGAATTGATTATTTTCTAATGAGTAAAGGAGATATACACAAAGTGAGGGAATGTAAGATAGGGGTGGCTGATGTATCAGACCATAGTGCAATTTACCTAAAAATTCATTTGAACAATAAGAGGAAAAATACAGTATGGAGACTTAACGAAGGAATACTGAACAATAAGGGACTAGTTGGAAAAATAAAAGGGGAAATAATCAGATATCGGGAAGAAAATGACAATGGGGAAGTTGATCCGACAATCTTATGGGATGCCCTGAAGGCAGTGATTAGAGGGAGGCTGATTTCACACACAGCATTTTTAAAGAGAGTCAGACTAGAAACGTATCAGAAACAAATTGAAAAATTAAAAGAACTAGAACAGCAACACAAGCAGTCAAAAGATGCAGATATATTTAATCAGATTAAAAAAGTTAGGAAAAAAAATAGAGGATATCTTGTTAGAAGAGGTGGAAAGGAAAGCAAGGTTTATAAAACAGACTTATTACGAGGGAGAATCTAAAGCCACTAAAGCCATGGCTAGACGCATAAGGAAACAACAAGCAATAACTAATATACATAAAATAAGGGACCCTGCGACCAATAAAATTCTATATGAACCAGAAGAAATAGAAAAAGTATTTGAGGAATATTACAACCATTTGTATTCACAACCTACTCCGGCAGGTGAAGAACACTTGATGGAGATTCTTGACAACTTAGATCTGCCAGCAATAAGCACAAAGCAAAATGCAATATTAACTTCGGAGATTACAGTCGAAGAGATTCAAAAGGCAATTAGTCGGGCAAAATTGGGGAAGTCACCAGGAACTGATGGATTGGGAACTTCTTTTTATAAAACATTCAAGGAAGAGTTAATCCCGCTACTACAGGACTCATTTAATTATAGTCTCAGGTCAGGCAAGATCCCTCCCTCATGGAAAGAAGCCATTGTCTCTATTATTCCAAAGGAAGGTAAAGACAAAGAATACTGCTGCAGCTACAGACCCATATCGCTTTTAAATGTGGATTATAAACTTTACACCTCAATTATAGCTGAGAGATTAGAGACATTTATGCAGGATTTGATTGACGAAGACCAGACCGGTTTTATTAAAGAGAGGCAAACACAAGATAATATAAGAAGGAGCTTATGTTCTCGAAAATATACAGAGCAAGGGGGAAAGTGCAATTTTGGTAAGCATAGACGCCGAAAAGGCTTTCGACAGTGTGAATTGGGTATTTCTGTATAAGGTATTGGAAAAATTTGGATTCAATGCAGAATCTGTGATTTGCATTAAGTCCTTGTATCAGGAACCTATGGCAAGGATCAAAATAAGTGGTAGCTTGACAAAACGTTTCAGTCTGGAAAGGGGGACAAGACAGGGTTGCAGCCTCTCTCCAAGTCTATTCGCGGTGTTTATCGAACCATTAGCCCAAATGATGAGGCAGGAGGAAAGAGTTAAAGGGGTGAAAATAGGAGGGGAGGAACATAAAATAGGATTATTCGCGGATGATATATTGATACTTCTAAAGCAACCCAACGAAAGCTTCCCAAACCTCATCAGGTTACTAGAGAATTATGGAAAATATTCGGGTTACAAAATTAATCTCACAAAAACACAGATCTTGTCAATAAACTACTCCCCGTCCCAAGAGATAAAGGATACATATAAACTCAATTGGAATGCTAAATCAATAAAATACTTGGGAGTAAATATCACGAAAGGAATAGACAAGCTATATGATGCAAATTACACTAAAATAAATCAAGAAATTAGGAGAGACTTGGAGAGATGGTCAGCTATTATTTTGGACTTCAGCTCGAGAATAGAGATAATTAAGATAAATGCCCTACCGAGACTCTTATACTTGTTTCAGTCTCTGCCAGTAACGATCCCACCAAAGCAGTTTATGGAATGGGATAGGTGGATATCAAGGTTTATATGGGGAGGAAAGAAACCTAGGACCAGGTACAAAACTCTGCAGCTCCCTAAAGACAAAGGAGGTTTGGCTTTGCCAAACCTTTAGGAGTATTTCTATGCCGCACAAATCAGACCCTTGATATATTGGTGCAACAATGAGTATTTCTCAAGATGGAAAAGTATAGAAATAGGGCAGATGGACGCCGAAGTACGAAACTTGATATCAAATAAAGGCCTACTGGGAAAATTAGGTAACCAATTAGACGCCATAACCAAAACTACACTTGAAATATGGAATACTGTTGTTGAAAAGTATAAACCGGAGAAAGAAATAAAGATTTTGAGTTGGTTTGCGTTTGATGATAGGTTTATACCCGGGATAAATGATAAAGGGTTTAAACCATGGCTGCCCAAATTGGGGCCCGCGGGCCAAACATGGCTCCAGTCAGCTCCTAGCTATCCGATAACGCCCAAGACCAGTGAGTGAGAGGATTCAAGGATGGAGCGTAGTAGGCTGCGGCACACAGACAAACGAAAATTTTAAAAAACTTGGGAACAGGACTATTTTTTACCGAGGTAGATTCCAATGCAGTGTGTCTGGTATGTAAGCAGAGGGTCGCTGTTTCAAAGGAATACAACATTCGCCGTCACTATCTAACTAAGCATGCGGCTGAGTTCGCAAAGTACACTGGAGAACATCGCAAGGTCAAGTTAGCAGACTTGCTAACAAAGCTAACCACCCAGCAGCGAACTCTACTTCAGCCGTCGACTGCACAAGAAAATGCCACTCGGGCTAGTTATCGCATTAGCAATGCAATCGTGAGAAGTGGGAGAGCTTTTGCAGCGGGTGATTTCGTCAAGGTGTGTTTGACAATTGCTGCCCAAGATGTGTGTCCAAATCAGATGCGTGTGTTTTCTCAAATTAGCCTGTCACGGAACACTGTCACCCGCCGCGTTGAGGACATGGCCGAAGACGTTCGAGGTCAGATAGCCCAAAGAGCAAGTCACTTTTCTGCCTTCTCCATTGCGTGCGATGAAAGCACCGACGTGTCCGACTCAGCACAGTTGCTGGTGTTTTTGCGAGGCGTCAATGAGGACTTTGAAGTGTGTCAAGAACTAGCGGGCCTTGAAACATTGAAAGGGACAACAAAAGGTGTGGATATTTTTATGGCAGTGGAGCGAGTTCTGGACAAGAACTGTTTGAAGTGGGAAACCCTATCTGGCATCACGACTGATGGAGCCCCCGCCATGGTCGGTAAGCGAGCAGGGCTAAATGCACTTGTGTCGGACAAGGTCTCCGAGTTTGGTGGCTCGATTTTAAAGTACCATTGTATTTTGCATCAGGAGCAACTGTGCGCTAAAAACATGGGCTTGAAAAACGCAATGCAGGATGTCGTCGCCATTGTCAACAATATTCGCTCAAAGGCCCTCTCACACCGTCAATTCAAAGCTCTGCTTGATGAGATGGATGCCCAGTATGGTGATGTATTGTACCATCAGGAGGTGCGGTGGTTGAGCCGTGGGAAAGTTTTGCGGTGTTTCTTTGATCTGCGCGAGGAAATAAGAGAGTTTCAAGCCATGAAGACGAACAACATCCAAGTGCCCACGGACAGTCACTGGCTTGCAGACCTGGCTTTTCTTGTGGACATCACAGAGCTGCTGAATATCCTCAATCTTCAGCTCCAAGGTAGAGACCAGATGATCACGCAGATGTATGACCATGTCAAAGCCTTCAAGCAAAAGTTCCAGCTGCTTAGCAGACATCTCTCAAAAGGTGAGATCTAACTTTAATATTTTATTGAACATAAAACAATGTATTACGCTTGTTGTCACAACCATGCTATCATAGATATATTGTTTGTGATGCATGTATACTTTGTGTTGGTGGAAAATAGATGTTCTTTTTAAAACCACTAAACCAGGCATTAAATCCAAAACAGTAGTTGTATTGCTTTTCATAGTCTACTGCAGCCATAAACAAAACAAAATATATCCCCTGCCCACCATTTGATTGATGATTGGTGTTTCATTTCATTTCATGAACAACCTTGCATCTTACATTGCTGCTTTTGTCTTTGTGTCTGTATTTTCAGGAAATTTGGCACATTTCCCCAGCCTCAGAGAAGTTGGGTTGATGGAGGAAGACACACCAAAATACCTCGACATTCTCAACAATCTTGAGGTGGAGTTCGACCATCGCTTTGAAGATTTTCGTGGAAATACAACAGCATTTGAGCTGTTTGCTCAACCTTTTTCTGTGAATGTGGATGCAGTAAGTGAGGAGCTTCAAATGGAACTTTTGGAACTTCAGTCTGATTCAGACCTCCATAGCAGGTTCAGAGAGCTTTCCTTACAAGATTTTTACAGGTCTATTCCCGCACACAGATATGGCAAGATCCGCAAACATGCCCAGGTTATGTTATCCCTCTTTGGAAGTACTTATGTCTGTGAGCAGGCTTTCAGCCTTATGAATCTTAACAAGTCCAAACTGAGGAATGCTTTATCTGACTCTCACCTACATGACATTCTCACTTTGTCAGTTAGTCAGCTTGACCCTGATATTGAGAGGCTTTTAAAAACCAAGAAAAGGCTTCATGTTTCCCACTGATTGGACTACTACAGGCAGAATATGTAGGCCTGCCCTAGGCCCCCATTGTGTCACCTGGGAGTATGGTAGGCCCAAGGACTGGTAATGTTCCACACCTGTCCACAAATATTTCATAGTGCTTCAGTTATTTTTTTAATTTAAAGAAGCCAGATCGATGTTATGAAATGTTATTGACCTAAATGTGAAGCACAATAAACAGTGCAATTCATTTTTCAAAATGACTTTGTGATATAGTGTTTATTTTGCACACGTATGCTTAACTTACACACGTAATGTACTGCACTCATATATTTACCGCACACTTAATGTACTGCAAAATTATCACTTTGGCCCTCGGCCCTCCCCTCACGTTCAATTTTGGCCCTCCATCGGGAAGTATTTGGGCACCCCTGGTTTAAACAATGGGCGAGAAAAGGGATCACAGCAATATGTACAATGGTTAAACGGGGTAAGCTGCAGAGTTTTGAGAAGTTGAGGGGTAGATTTGGATTAGATCAATACGAACAATATAAAGGATTATTATGAGAAGGAGATAAAAACTGACACTGATAATGAAGTTGTTGAGGTATTTCGGAGAGCTTATGAAGGTAAAAAATGCAGAGTAATCTCAGTCCTATATAGAAGTTTGATGTCATGCAGAAAGTCTTCCTCTCTTTATATCAAAGAAAAATGGGAAAAGGAATTGAAAGAACAAATTACTGAGGAAAACGCAGTGCACGTCCACTAGCTCCAGGATCTGGAGGGAATTTAACTGGAAGAATAAGGTCAGATTTTTTATAACTCCAAAGATTAGGAAAGGAGTGGTGTCTATTCAACAACCATGCTGGAGAGCATGTGGTCACATGGATGCTGACCATACACACATATTCTGGTCCTGCCAAAAGTTAAAAGGATACTGGGATAAACTATGGAGGGATTTACAAAAAATAATAGGATATGGGATACCAAAAACGTGTAAAATACTCTACTTTTAACACAAGACATAATACAAAGAGAGGATGAGTATCTTGTTTAAGTGCTGCTATCAGCCAGTAAGAAAACGATTACAAGAATGTAGTACAAAGTAGACCCACCGACTGAGGAGCAGTGGATGTGCACCGTGGAAGAGATTTTTGTAATGGAGAAAATCACAGACAAACTGAGACTACAAGAGGCACAATTTGAGAACAAATGCAAAAAATGGACGGATTATAGAGGACGAGAAAAGGACACCACCATTGTACTTAACAAACTCTAAAGGCTATAATAAAACTGATAAAGTGTTTTACTTACTTTACTCACTAACTGAAGTAATTGTGTTGGTGCTGCAGATTATATTCATCACAGTAAGCACCCAAAATACTTCCATGTCGTTGGTATGATTTATCAAGACAGTAACAGAAACAAAAAATTACTAGAGACAATAAAAGGATTTAAATACATTACACATTAAGCAATTGATAATACTACAATGGACTAAAATGTCCAACGTTCAACTGAATGTCAACTGTGAGTCTCTCTAAACTCAACAAGAAGCAGGAATAACATCTGACATAATCTATATAATTGACTTTGGTGAATGAACAAATCTGGTATTCTGTATCTCGTCGGCATTCTCCGAGGCAGCTTTGGAAATATTTAGCATACTGCGATTTGTCCTTCATGAGAAATGTTGAGGTCAGTAAGTCTGTACAAGCATTTGACGAGTCAACTAAGGTCGAGTCCAGTATACACATTTATAGTTCTTACAAAAAAAATGAGTCCACACTAAAAAGTCCAAGCATTTAGAGCTAAACGGTAAATTAAAAGTTTTAAAAAATACACGATTCAGCCAGAATGAAGTCTGAGCTTTCAATAAATGTATGTATTTACACACACACACACACACATACACACACACACACACACACACACACACACACACACACACACACACACACACAGGTCCCCTTGGGTAACTCTATCATGGAAAGTGATTTCCTACTTTAGACTGTCCATATATGGAAAGAGCTTGGGTTGTAGTGGCACTGGATCAGATTCAGGGAGGCAAATGAGTCCTGAAGGGAATGTCACATCTTGTTGATGAATAGGCCGTTGCAGTGCACTTGCTGTCATCTCTTCACCTCACAACACCCTGCCTGACACCATAAATAACACCTCTTTTCTTTTTACCCAGACTTCTTAGAGTTAAATGAGGTCCTGTGTTTGCAGCTGCCTCAACTTAAGGCAGACAGGCAAAATGTCATCTATGCTTCACCTTTTATTCCAAACTGTACTCTTTAAGGGGAGGAGTAATTAAACAGTAGCGGTAGTTAGCTAAGTGGGTCAAGTGTGTCAATGAAGGCAGAGTCAGTGGTCCAACAGAGAAGAAATGTCTTTGGCATGTCTGAGCTCATCTCCACTTTCAGCCACTTTGCAGTCTTCGTCTCGATCTGATCTCCTCTCTCATTCTGTCCTTTGCTCTTTCCAACTCAGCTGTTTATCACTGCCACTAGTCTATCAGCATAAGAACATTCATATTCATATGCAGTCATAAACCTGTGCTTTACTACAAAAGATTACTCTCTAAACATTTCCATAATTACCGATAATACTGGTTTTGTAATTGTTTTAACGCTCATACAAGGCTAAATCTTCCTTTATGTCACTGATGCAAGGCTGGGATTTGTTGGCTGTGCAGTCGTTGGGTGCCCCAATTTTTTGATCTTTTAAGTGATCAAAAACAACTCACAAATGTTCGCTTTCTCTCAGATTTCGAGTCCTGGCTGACTGCTTTATACAATAACACTGGTGAGACGTGAAGACCCAAACTGACCAAAACATCTACATTTTAAGTTGCATTTGCTATTTTGATTTAGCATACCTACCAATTGGGTTTATTTGAGTAATAATTCTATGCCTGGCACCTCACCATATGCAGAAACAATAGGACATGTATTCATTGACTGAAGTCAAGTTCGGTTTAGAAAATCACCCCGATCAGAGGTTCCTGTTATTGACCTCTTTCTTTATGCATGCTTGGGTGAGAATTGACTAGGGGTGTGGAATACTGTGCTGGCCCCACACAGACAGAGCCAGGGAGGCTCACATTACACTGACTCTGACAGTGTATGCTTTAAAATAGAGCGGTTGTCAACTCCTCCCTGCACAAATCCATTTATTTTGGGGATAGGGTGTAGGGGGAGGGACAGGCAAGAAGATGGGCAATAGATTTGGCCTATACCATTGGAAATGAATGCACTCTGGCTGCATCAGCATAATAGGGATACTAGAAGTGTATGACATCATTTACTTAAAAAATACGTTTTGGAGAACTGTAGCTCAGATTATAAAAAAAACAGACTGAGGCCTAACTGCTTGCCCACACGTGCCGCTATATTTATTAAACCTCAGAAAAAAGAAAGCTAGTCATGAGAGCCTAAGAAATCTCAAGGTTGTGTCTTTAGGAAGTCAGAACATTTTGCAAAGCAGCAGTAATGATCCATGCTAACATAAAATATATACATTCACATAAGAGAGCAGAAGTCTGCACTCTGTGAACACTGTTATATTGTAAAACTATAAATTAAGATGTTAGGGAGGATGATGGAAGACAAAGCTCTGTGTCCAACATTTTTCTGTAAGTTTCCTAAAATGGCAAACTGACAAAAAAGAGACTACTTATGTCCCTTTACGTGTACAATTAAGTGCAACATCATGAATGTCTTAAAGGAGTGACTGTTATGTTTTTGGATCAATTACTAGGTTTTGAGCCTCCCTCTGACAATAAGCTTTTCGTCCTGTCTTTGACTGTTACCATTTGGAACAGCTATAAATACTTTTGCCTAAAGGCATGTTAGGATCACACTTTCAGAGTTTCTTTCAAACACATCCCAGTTTTGAGGTCAGGGTTATAACTTATTGCCCAAAGCTATAATCCTTGTGTTCCCTATTTGCCATTTTTGGATATTTTGAAACTAAGAATAAAAATGTTGGCCAAGTTGTCCCTGAATAACTGAATTACTGTAATAAACTAGCTAACAAGCTAGCATGTATCGTGCCGAATTTTTACAGACTACTAAATGAACCTTATAAAAAACTACTAATTGCTTGACAATATTGCTGCACATGAACACACACTTCATTGCTGGTCCCTATCCTTTGGTTACATAGCCACAATAGCAACAGCTGTACTGTGCCATACTTCGGCGTGGGAATATCCTTATGCACTCAAAATAGCAAGTGTTAGCAGGAAGTAATTAATAACATTTTTTAAAGAGAATGTCACTACCTATTTATATGTCACAGAAATCTGGCCAGGACTTCCTCTAAAACACAGCACTGGATGGATGGTCAAGTTATCCCCAAAACAATCTACCAAGATTGTACCTAGGCATTGCTGCTAGTAGGGCAGAATGTTCAGCCACCTACTTCAAAAGATTAAAGATGTAAAAAGTGATTTCTGTCCAATATCCTTCCAGCTGTATCCCAACTTGACCATCCTCTTTCTTTTACAGTATTTGGTCATTGTTTCCTGGGCCTACTTCTGCCTTGGTGCTCTTTAAAGTTAAGCTTGAAGATTTGTTCTAAAGTTAAATTTGAACATTTGATGATGATGGAAAAGCAAGTATGCTCCCCTCATTCCTTATACCCCCCTCCAATCACCCCCTCTTCTTTCAGTAACTTAACTTATGGATAGTGCAGGCCTGCCGACTAGCATTTGCCCCTGTCAGTCAGCCGGACTGCCCCCCTTCTTCTCAGCTTACCCCATAGGTTGGTCTCACTCTTTTTCTGTCGCCCTCGCATTCGTTCTGTCTCTGTCTCCAGTGTTGACCAGTTACTGACAGCTCCCCTCTAATCTTCTTAGTGCAGTCTAAACTGTTCACACAAGGTTGTACTGGACTAAAAGACTTTGCGGTTTGGTCCCATATTGAATGGGAGGACACCTGCTTTTCTAAGGATCATTTTTTTCAAGGACTTGGGAACAAGTGTCTGGACCTCACCTTGGAATATCTTCTTTGTACTCGATCTAGTCCACTGGATCTATTCTAATTGCTTACTGTAGTAATCAGCAAGTGTGGGACAGCTGAGTGAGGTTGTAAGGTTTGTGTGCTGGGACAAATAGGCAAAGAGCTGCAGTGCTGGACTCCTGCAGTGATTCCAGGTTAATTCCTCATTAGTTGGCCCTGTTTTGGCTGTGAACATGGCATCGTTGAGAAGTTTGATTCTAGCAGTGCTGCTGGCGCTGCTCTGCTCCTTCCACACCCCGCTGGCTCCCACTGCCAAGGCGCAGGACCTGCCCTTCCGCTATGAGCAAGGTCTGGTGGCTGATGATGATGATGATGATGACGATGATGATGACGACGATGATGATGAAGACGATGATGACGATGATGATGATGACGACGATGACGATGATGATGACGACGATGACGATGATGATGACGATGATGACGATGATGATGACGACGATGATGATGATGACGACGATGATGACGACGACGACGACGACGACGATGATGATGATGACGATGATGATGATGATGATGATGATGACGACGACGACGACGACGATGACGATGACGACGACGATGATGACGACGATGACGATGACGACGACGACGATGACGATGACGATGATGATGACGATGATGATGACGACGACGACGACGATGACGATGATGACGACGACGACGACGACGACGACGACGACGACGACGACGACGACGATGACGACGACGACGACGATGATGACGATGATGACGACGACGATCATGAAGGTCAGTCTGTTTACATTTTTAGTAGTTGATATGTTCTCCCATCACTTTGTCTCCTCCTATATTATATGCAGACATAAGCACCAGAAACAAATTGCAGACTGCAATCTGTCCGAGCAGCTTTCACTGAACCTTAAAGACACCGTGCTGTTGGTTCTGTTCAGGCGCTGATATACAATTCAACTTGCCAAAACACAGCACATAAAATAAGCAACATCTCTTCCAGCAAGCGACACACCGTATGTTTTATTTAAAGTTTCTGTGTCATTGAAGGCTGATGCTTTGACATGTAGTTGGTGATACGTTTGGTACAAATGTCTGCTGTACATTACAACACATTTTAAGGGGAGGAGCTAACGAAATATTAGCCACTTCCCTCTCGTTAACATTCTTACAACCTTATCATCTCTATGTCAGTTCCAATTTTTAATGTCTCCGAGCTCATAGGTAATCAAAATCCCTCCTCCACCCCTTTCCAGCTGTCTATTTTCCTTGCTGTCTCTGACACTGTGTTCTTTTCCCTGCTTAACTAGAGTTATGAGCACTCTGGGGAAATTGAACTGGCCCATCTGAAGTCCAACTGTCCGAAGTCCATCGTACAGTACACTAAATATGAACTTTGGGACTGCAGAAGCATTGATTTGAGAGAGAGAAAGAACAAAAAAAAACTATTTCACACAAACCAAGCCTGGCTTGGAAATCAGTCTTTGGGGTCACTAGTCTGAGATATTTTGATTTATGTTTCATTTGAAAGAATGATTCCTCCACTAGAATCTTCCTTTCTCAATTGTTATGGATCAGATTGACCTGCATTTGTCTTTATGTGAACCTACAGAGAAAGAAAGAGAGACAGTGATATTGGGGTGGTTTGAGGGATACGGGTTCTAGAGATACAGACAGAGGGAAATGAAGCAAGGGAGGTGCAGGAGGGCTACTAAATTATTCATCCGAAAGCATAGAATACCTACAGATAAAGTTTCTCTCTTTCTCCATATCTCTCAATCTCTTTCTTTCTCTGTGGGGCATTTTTGCCACTGTCCGTTGAAAAGCCGTGCTATGCACAGAATTCATTTGTTAAGTCTGGTGTGTGCACTTGTAAAATTGCTAAACACAGTTAAGATAATAGAATACCTTTCATTGTATCTACATGTATGAGCAGTGTAATAATCATACCTCATTTTTTTCTTTAACATTAATGTTATGAACATTAAGTAAAATAATAACTTTTGATGCACATGGGAGCAGCTTATATTAATGATTATTTTTGGAGTTTTATGCAAGTTCCCCATTAGTATTTAATGCTTATTTGGCACTTATATTACTTACTACATTTTTTAAAGCCATATGTGAAACTAAGCTTAGCTGATCTATAACTTCTCAATTGTTATGAAATGTTACAACAGTGGATTTGCTGGATATTTTTCAGACCCTCAGGGAGAGAGTGTTTGGGAAAAGAGAGAAACGTCTCTTTGTACAGAGAGAGTGAAAGAGCTAAACCTCAAATTGTCAAGAGATGAAATGGTTGTCTTCTTTTATTTTTTTCTTGTTTGGATTTGTTATTTTGGGATGACTGTGAAGATTAATGTTTGGAAAATATTAAAATCACCACTGTCCAAGTCTTTAACCCTTTCATTCATTAAATAAATCAAATGACCATGAAATGACTAGATTGCAAATCTGTTACCAACAGAGTTATAACAATGCATGAATAGTATCATTAGTTTTTCAGTGTTGGGTAATATTTACTGTACGAGGACCAGAAAGCTGAGCTACAGACATTTGAAACCTGTGAGTATCTGTTCTGACCATCGGCATGTTCTCTGTGAACTCTGTTTTATGAATACTTGTCTGGAGCTTACAGTAGTTTTGTAAGAATGGAATCTGACTGAAACAGTCTGTGACTCTGAAAGAGTCTGACACAGATTTTAACATCTGGGAAAAGTTTTTACACTGAAAACTGGAGTTGTAAATCAAAACAAAAGCCACAAAATTATAAAAGAAATGTTTTAAATGATGTGCAGTAGAAGAACATAGGTTGTAAATGCTGAATCAGCATTCACACCATCAAAGTTTCCATTTCGGTTGCTCAGTTGGTAACATTGTCTTGCACTGAGCGTTTTTTTAAGACTTTGTCGACCTTCATTTAATTCAGATCATAATCTCAACATGAGAAGAATTACCTTTTTCCTTAACAAAGTATGTTATCAGCAGACAGGGGTTTCCTAGATTTTACTAGGAACTGGTCTGGTATACAAAGTTAGTTACTTTGGCCTGTGATGTAAGAAAAAAAAGATTCCAGAGTTATGAATTCATTCTGATATTTTTTTCAGAAGTCTGACTTTTTCTTTTCTAAGAGTAATCTTAAGGCGCGATAAGTTATAAACTCCACTCATCTTCTTTATTATATACTCACTGGCTCGGACCGCGCCACAACAGTTGTGGATGTGTTTGTAGATTAAATGAAAGTAACAATACATTGATATGGAGGGGGGGATGAACAGTGGCGGTTCTAGACTAATTTAACTGGGGGGGTCCAATAATTTAATGCGAGGGGCACATTTAATGCAGGAGGAAGGAGATTTTTTTTGTTTGTTTAGTATTAAGTTTGAGCGCATTAAAAAAAAACAACCATAAAAATAGCATTGTTGGTGTTTAATTTAGTAACAGAGTTTGTGTCAATGACTTTTTTATTTATTTATTTATTTTTTTACCTTGGCCCAAGATACAGAACATTAAAATACATTTGGGGTAATAAATACATTATTTATGCAGCCGAGCTCTGCTTTTATCTTATTTCTTAATATTTGTTTTAGTCACAACATTTGTTTCAGTAACCTGAAAATACATTTAAAAATGAATGTGTTCATACACCTTCACATTCAAATCGTAAATCGAGTTATGGCAAAACAATTTTTTAATGTAGACCTAATAGTCAAGATAGCTTCTTTGTCATGATATAGGTTTTTAAACATTCAGCCATTTTTTCTGTATTCTACTTCTACCTGCATAATGTTCAGATGATGATGATGATGATGATGATGACGACGACGACGAAGATGGCGACGATGATGACGACGATGATGATGATGACGATGAGGAAGGTGCTTATCACAAGGGCTCTCTGTGCTCATATTGTGAATTCTGTGAGGTATGTCTGAATTAAATCAAGGAAATTAAATGTAGTCACCAAGCTGAGATTTGTTTCATTACTTATTGAAAGGGAAGTAGTACACGTGTATGCAATCTTGCCCTCTCACCTGTCCACTGTGTAGTTTCTGTTAAGTGTGATCCTCTGTCAGTCTGCCTTCTCTAGGTTTGTCTATATAAAAGTAATATATCTTTTCTAGCATTGCGGCAACTGTGACAAATGTCCTTGTGAAGAAGGAGACAAGTCTGAACACTGTGATGACTGCAAGGTGAGAGAATAAGCATGGTCACAAAAGGTTATTTAACATATACATGTTCATGTTAAATCTTCTGGCTGTAGCACCAATATTATTTCTGATCCTAAAGCATCTAACAGGCAAAGATATGCACATGTTTTTTATGTGTATGAAGCAACCTAGGGCAGTATTCTCACATTGTGCAGGAAGGCATGAAGCAGCCTCGGGGTAGACAATGGGATCAGGCTTCTTGAGAAACAGTTAAAGTTTGTTTGTGATTATTTTTTCTTGTTTGGAATATTCAATTTCTTTCTTGTTCACAGATGTGCAGTTTCTGCCATGTGTGTCCTGTTTGCCAAACACTTTGCAAGCCTGGTGAGTAAATGCAGAGCTGACACATAAAAAAAGTTACAGTATCAAATTAGAAAGTCATTTAAACCATTTATGTAATATACGATCAATCTTTTATCTTACGGCTTGAAAGGGCAGCAAATAATGATTTACATTGAGAAGCAGGTAATTTGTAGTAGCACAGCACAGTGGGAAGGTTCAGGTGTGTGGTTTGACTGTTGGGCCTTATACCTATACATGATCTCACTGAGCAATCCTGCGAGGCTGGTTATCAACTCAGTAAGTTCACAGTTTTTCAGGTATTTTGTATAGGCTTTACTTTCAATGAAGCCCTCTTTTGGATATGAAAAGCATGCACTTCAAGGCCATAGCGGTGGACAGAAGAACTGGGGGAAATATAATAATAGTATTAAACATGGCGAAATAAGATATTTGAGAACAACTTGAAGGTTACATTCAAATATACCCGGGTCTAGTGTAGAAAAGGTACATTTTTTATTTAATTTTAGGCAGGGTATATAGGTTTGGATATTTACAAGGACTTTTTGCGAAAATGAAGCAAACGATCCTAAGGGTACAAAAAGGTTACGACAGGTCCTGTTTCGCCAACTTAAAGAAGAAGCATCTTTCAGCTGAGAGTTAGAGTTTTGCCTGAGAAATATTGCGTAGACTTAGCGAATGTGTAACCACCGTCAAGCTTGGTGAGATCGAGGTTGTTTGGGTTAGTAAAGCCAGATAACTCAAAGATATCCTGGGTATGTTGAACTTCCTTTGTAGTACAGATCTCGGCTCAGACTTACTCTGTCTCTTTTTCTTAAGGAGGTTTTGTTGATGAAGTGACTGGATCCATCTACAAGTAAGTAAGACTAACACGCAACAGGAACCTGTTGTAAGAGTTATGAACTACAGCAACCTCTGTTTGTCTCTCCGTCCACAGAACTGTAGCTGATGTCTTTGATGATGGAGATGATGACAACTGAATCCAATGAAATGTTGCCACCATGTGGCCAAACTATTATGTTTCACCTTCACTTCTGATTTTCTTTGTAATTTTTTCTTTTTTCTTGAGAACATTAATATTGTCAAACCAATGACTGAATAACAAATTGTTAAAGTAAAAACTATTATACATTTGTGAACTTTTATTAACCAACAACTCTTAAGTATTACTTTTAAGGAAAGTTTAATATTTTAGGTCATTTTTGGGATATTTTAAATTAAAAAAAGGAAACATTACACTGTCTAATTTATTGACGTTAAATTGTGACTTCTCTTATTTTAATAAAGTCAATGAAACATTCCCTGAAATCCACATTAGGACCACATGCTGTCTGAAGTCAGCCATCACACTATTTTGAGAAGTCAATAACTCCACTTTTGCTTAATATTTTAGGGAAAGAGAGTTCATGCTCTGCAAAAGGCTATTTAAATAAGAAAAACATGTTGTGTATCTCCTTCCCCAAGATTCAGATTTAGTCCAGAAAATAAAGACCTCTCCCTTGACTCATGTAAGTAATGAAAATCAAGCCCTAACAAACTACATACCATCTTGCGAATGGTTCTGAAGCAGCCTTGACTAGCTAGTGACGTGGCCAACAGTCCAACCAGTATTACCGTAATTTCCGGACTATTGAGCGCACCTGAATATAAGCCGCACCAACTACATTTTAGAAGAAAACTCTGTACATAAATAGGCCGCAACTGACTATAAGCCGCAGGTTTCCAGGTGTGATGAGATATTTACACAGAAAGATTTTTAACATTTTTAATTACCGCTTTTTTCCAAACATTTTCGGAATTGAACAGTCTCAGAATGGCTTCATCGCACACTTTATCAGTCAACCAGCGTGGAAAGAATCAAGGCGAGTTATTTTAAATGTGCATGGCTAGTGGTAAAGTTTTTATAGATTATCATGTAGGTGACTGGTGTGCTTTCTTGTTTGCATACAGCCTCTCCCTCTCGCTGTCTCTCCCCCTCTCTCTTGCCAGGGTAGGTTATATTAGCCTACACAGTAGTAGGCTATAACAAGACAACAAAGAAACAGAAACTAGCAGACACTTGTGTGCTATCATGAGCAGGACTAAACAAACGTCTTTTTTTCAGTACTAACTTAATATTTAACATCAGGAAAATCGCAACTTTTATCGCAACTTTTATCGTAACTTTCCCTTCCTCTCGCACTGTAATTGCAACAAAAGCCTAAAAAATGCAGCAACTTTCATCGACATTTTGGGAAAAAGCTCACGCAACATCAGGCATTTCAGGCCTTAATAATCTCAAAAAAGGCCCGCGAAATCCTGTAGGGACTGTCAAACTGCAGTTGTATTACCGACTAGCATTGTCCCTTGACTTTTTCTATATCTATTTGGGATACTTCATGAGTTAGAAATATATGTTGAAAGTCAATGCCTCATTCAAATTTTACTGGAGCCCATTCATTCAGTGTTGTTAGGTTAGGGTTACTTTGTGTTAAATTCACCCCCAAATTCTGACTTCATTTTGATTGCACCATTTGGAGTAAAGTCCCCGCCTCCCAACCTCATCGTTTAAGCATCCTTTCTCAGATCACACTGATATTTAAAGTGGGCGTTAGTTTTAAACTCAATGTGACCCCCACACCCAAAAAGTTCAGGACTACATCTCTCATGATTTTAACGCTTTTGCTTTGAACATTTTCTTCACAAATGTCACCTGGCAAAAGTATTCATATCCACTTTCATGGTTGTTCCCACTATAGTAGGTGTGTCCAGGACAAGATTCTGCTTTAATGACAACCAGTGCAGCCTTGGTTTCTGATCTAGACTGCTTATGCGGTAACAACCTTCACATCTCCGACCATCTGGCCATTACTTTTCAAACTCACACCCACTCCCCCCACGAGAAGCAAAAATGCACCATCACTTTCCGCAACCTCAAGTCCATCAACCCATCCTCTCTCTCCACATGTCTTTCTGAGTCCATCTCAAAACTCACCATCACCAGCAATAATTCCCCCGACCTGGTCCTGGTCAACTGGTGTAACTCATCACTCTCATCCTGCCTTGACCAGCTTGCACCCGTCCAGTCTAAACTGGTCTCATTCACCCACTCTGCCCCATGGTACACCGACGAACTCCAACATCTCAAATCCAAACGACGCCAACTGGAACGACTTGCCAAGAAAACGGGACTTACTGTCCACCAGAAAATGTACAAACAACGCCTGCAGCTATACAAAGATACCCTGAACTCAGCCCGCTCCTCTTACTACTCCGGAATCATCCAGTCTGGCATCAGCAATCCAAGGACCCTCTTCACCACCATTAACACACTCCTCAAGCCTATGGACACCATCTCACACTCCTTCTCAGTTGAAAAATGCAATAACTTCCTATCCTTCTTCAATGACAAAATCAGCACAATTCACAACCAGTTGACCACCTAACCCGCTCCACGTCCCGTACCTGAGCCCCCCCCTACCCACCGGTCGACCCTTCTCCACATTTGCTACCATCACCTCCTCGGACCTTTCCTCCACAGTCTCAACCATGAAATCATCAACCTGCAACCTGGACCTGCTCCCCACCACACTTCTAAAGGCCTGTCTCCCCACTCTCTCCACCCTCATCACAACCACTGTAAACTCCTCTCTTTCCTCCGGCCATGTCCCCTCCACCCTAAAGCTTGCATCAGTCACCCCCTTACTAAAGAAACCCGGCCTGGATCCTGATTTCCTATCAACTACCGCCCCATCTCCAATCTACCTTTTCTGTCTAAAATCCTGGAACGTGTTGTTGCCAAACAACTCATCACCTACTTAGACTCCAACAACCTGTTCAAACTCTTCCAATCCGGTTTCCGCTCCAAACACAGTACAGAAACTGCCCTCCTCAAAGTGACTATATGACCTTCTACTATCCTCTGACACTGACTCCCTCAATATCCTCATCCTCCTCGACCTCAGTGCTGCCTTTGACACGATCAACCACTCCATTCTCATCTCCCATCTCAAATCCACCCTCGGCATCACTGGCACTGCCCTCTCCTGGCTCAGATCATATCTCTCTGACAGACATCAGTTCATCAACAACTGTCGGTCAGCCGCTGCTCCTCTCATCCACGATGTCCCCCACGGTTCTGTGCTTGGTCCACTCCTCTTCATTCTGTACATGCTTACACTTGGTCAGATCCTCTGTCAACATGGTCTCCGGTTCCTCTGCTACGCCAATGACACACAGCTTTCCTCCCCCATGTCAACCATACTAAAAAAAACGCCTTTTTCCACCTCCGAAATATCGCCCGCCTCTGCCCCAACCTGTCAACTACCGCTGCTGAGACACTCATCCATACATTCATTACATCCAGGCTCGACTATTGCAACAGTGTTCTCTACGGCACCACCACCAAAGTCCTCAATAAACTCCAATATGTCCAGAACTCTGCTGCACGCCTCCTCACCGCTACCCGCTCCAGAGAACACATCACACCTGTCCTCCATGAACTTCATTGACTTCCAATAAAACACAGAATCAACTTCAAAATCTTACTCACCACCTACAAGGCCCTCAACAACTTAGCCCCCCCCCAACTTGCTGACCTCTTCCAAAACCATGCCTCCTCCCGATCCCTCAGGTCCGTCTCTGCCAACCTACTGCAAGTCCCCCGGACAAAGCGCCGGACCTGGGGTGATCGGGCCTTCTCAGTTGCTGCCCCCTCCCTATGGAATTCGCTTCCCTCCCACCTCAAAGTCTCCCCAACCCTTTCTTCTTTCAAATCTGCACTAAAAACACACCTTTTTGCACTAGCCTTCACCACCTAACTCCCACCATCCTCTTCTTGTTTTAACCTCTGTTTTTGTTTTGAACCCTAGTATAAATTAATAAATGATCTGTTCGCATAGTTCTGATAGGGCAATATGTAAAGCGTCTTTGAGTACCATAAAAAGCTCTATATAAATGTGATTTATTATTATTATTATTATTATTATTATTATTATTATTATTATTATTATCTGTTATACATGATTACCTGCTAGACAAGAAACTAACTAACTAACAGGCATAATATTATCCCTTGAAAGGGACAATCACACCATCACTTTTCATATACAGTAGATGGTAAAGAAACATGTTATGGGGGCGGCAGTGGCTCAGTCAGTAGGGACTTGGTCTTGGGACCGAAGGGTCGCCGGTTCACGTCCCGATTGGACCAAAAAAAATATGGATTGAGTTGGTAGCAATTGAGTTCTCCTCCTAGGCCACTGCCGAGGTGCCCTTGAGCAAGGCACCTAACCTCTATCTGCTCCCTTGGCCCCGGGTACCTGGCGGCTTCTGTGCTCTGCCACCTCTCCTCTGCATGTGGTTGTGTGTACAACAGAGTAGAGAAAAGCAATTTCCCTGTAAGGGATTAATAAAAGTATGTCTTCTTCTTCTATGTTGCCCCAGTTGCCTAGGAAACCTCCATCCACGGATAACTAATTTAAGGCTCCGTCCCTTCACTGCTGGTGCACCTTTTCTGCACTTTGCAGGAGAATAGCTGGTGGAATGATGATGTTAAAGGGGCCCCATTATTAGATTATTATAATATAAAATGTTTTTCCCTTTTGTGTAGTGTTTCATATAGTTTTTTTCGAGTATATGTATTTATCTATCTATTTATCTAACACTCCGCTGACGGGCACTAGCTCGCCTCAATATACCTCAACCCTCCGGTCTTTACCATAGCCTGGATCGTTAATCATTTTAATCATATTAGCACACCAGCTAATGCCTTACACCTAGCCGTTTCCACGGTAAGGTTTCTTGGATATTATTATATTAGTTTCAAGGGTTTCAGCCTTAGTTAACTCTCTCCTTTACATTTTTGTGACCAGCCTGTTGTAATGTACATTAGGCTAGTAATTTGACATTGGTCCAGATAAGTGTAATACTGCCCTCTAGTGTCTGTTTGTATTATGGCTTTGACAGTTTACTTTCAGTTTCAAGCACACGTGAATAAAGACATGCAACTTCAATAGGTTATGGGCCCAGAGTGTCGCTAAAAAGGCTATTTTACATGGAATTTGTGTGGCATAGACAGTATTGTGGGATTCACAATGGAAGATAAGCTGTTTATCGAGAAGCTGAGCGGACCAGAAAATTGGGCAACATGGAAATTCCAGATTGAACACTTGCTGAAGGCTAAAGGACTATGGGGCATGGTCATGGAAACGGAAACTTTAGCAGCGGATGCTAATGCACAGATTCGAGCAGATTTCCAAAAACGGAAAGAGAAGGCATTTTCTGTGTTAGTGCTGAATGTAAGTACACCTCAATTGTACCTAATAACAAGCTGTCAGACTCCAAAAGAAGCGTGGGACACGCTAAGAGGACACTTTGAAAGAGACACTCTTGCTAATAAGTTGTTTCTCAAGAAGAAATATTTCAGATGTGAAATGAAAGAAGGAGAAAATATTACTGAACATTTGAAACGAATGAAGGAACTGACGGATAAGTTAGGAGCAATAGGTACTCGGATTGAGGAAGAAGACCAGATTGTTACACTGCTAGGTAGCCTACCACAAAGCTATGCAACAATTGTCACTGCACTTGAGACAAAAATGGATAACTTAACACTACTGTTTGTACAGCAAGCGCTGATAAACGAAGAGCAAAAGCGTGTGCATGCTAATGATAGTGGTGCTAGTGGTAGTGCATCAGGAGGTGCATCAGCCATGTCAACACAAGTATATGGAGAAATGCAGGCTAATCCCAAGGCAGTGGGAGCAGACAAATATAGCTCATATCGATGCTACAGTTGTGGGAAGGAAGGTCACCTGAAACGGGACTGTAAAAGTTGTAAAAATAAAAATAAAACCCACAAGGCCAAAAGCATGGTGTGTGAGGATGCAGAGAGTTCGCCTGAGAGCGCTTTTGTCGCTAAAGAGAAAAAACAGAATGAGATACCACAACAGGCTGAGTGGTTGATAGACTCTGGTGCATCAAAGCACATGACATGTCACAGAGAGATTCTACAAGATTACCAAGAATTTCCAAAACCACAGTCAGTCAAACTTGGTGATGGCAGGGTGGTTGACGCCCTAGGACTTGGAAGCGTCATACTGACAATGACATTCAAAGTCAGCAGTATTAAACCTGTCAAGATGTACGATGTACTGTATGTTCCCAAGTTGTCTGGAAATCTTTTCTCAGTGGGAGCTGCTGTCAGAAAAGGAAATACAGTGAAGTTCAACAAGTCTCGTTGCTACATACGTGGAAAAGATGGAGATCTTTCTGGAATGGGGACTCAAAGAGCTGATGGGATTTACCAGCTGGATGTCGAAGGAAGATCATCTGTCTGTCACAATGCATCAAGTGCATCGGTAGCTGCCAGTCTATGGCATCAGAGACTGGGTCACACGACCAAATTGAAAGAACTGAAAAAACTGACGAAAGGGGTGGACTTTTGTGCAGAGAAAGAATTACCCTTCTGTGAAGCATGTGTTGAGGGTAAGATGTCTCGAAAGCCATACAAACCAGTGGGAGAAATTCGTACCAAGCAGAAGCTACAGCTAGTTCATAGTGATGTCTGTGGTCCCATGCAGACTGAATCTATAAGTGGATCGAAGTACTTTGTAACTTTCATTGATGACTACTCAAGATGCTGCAAAGTATACTTCATGAGACAAAAGAGTGAGGTGCTTAGCAAATTCAAGGAATTTGAGAAAACACTCACCAATGAGTGTGGCCGGAACATCATTAGATTGAGAACCGACAATGGAGGAGAATACACATCCAGAGAATTTCAGGAATACTTGAAGGATCAAGGAATTCACCATGAAATGACGGTACCATATTCACCATAGCAAAATGGTGTTGCTGAAAGAAAAAATAGGACACTAGTCGAAGCAGCCAGAAGTATGTTAGCTCATGCTAAATTGCCAAAGATGTACTGGGCAGAAGCCGTGGCAACTGCAGCTTACATACAGAACAGGCTACCCACATGTGTTCTGAAGGAAGTTACGCCCTATGAAAGATGGTGTGGCAAGAAACCAGACCTGAGTCACATGAGAGTGTTTGGCTGTGTTGCTTATGCACATGTTCCAGACGTAGAGAGAAGAAAACTGGACATGAAAGCTGTGAAACTTTGTTTTGTTGGATATGCAAACAACGCCAAAGGCTATCGCTTGTGGGACGAAGACAAAAGGAGATTTCTTATTCGTCGAGATGTTGTCTTTAACGAATCAGACTTCAACTGGAAACAGGAAGTGGACATTTCTTGTTCAGATAATGAGACCATCATGACACCGAAAGAGACGGGAGCACCAGCTGACGAGGCCACTGTCAGTGAAGCTATGAGAGAGAGTAGCAGAATCAGAAAAGCTCCTACAAGATACGGATATGATGAGTATGCTGATGTAGTGACTGTTGATCATTATGCCAATGTTTGTCACAGAACCAATCACACTCAAAGAGGCATTAATGACACCAGATGCAAAGGAATGGCAGTAGGGATCGACCAATTATCGGCCGGGCCGATTATTATGGCCGATATTTAGCATTTTTATAATCATCGGTATCGGTCATTTTTTCCACCGATAAGCCGATATTGAAATGGATAAAGAATGGAACGCGCTACTTTGTCTGTAAAGCGTCTCTCACTCCCTGCGTTTGCCACTCTGTGGTCGATAGCATTGTCCCACCCACTACACCATCTGATTTGTTAGTGAGCACGGATCCAGCCAATCAGGATGGAGGACTGAATGCTCAGAACAGTTTGGCTTCTCAGCGAGGCAGTAGCAGACTGGGCTTCAACGGTACGGAGCTATTTTTTCAAAGGTAAGGTAACGTACATTCATTGCTGAAGTTGCAATGAATCACAATCCACTACACTGAAGTTGCAATAACACCACTTTGTAAGCTATTCTCTTTCATTCCGGACCCATAAGCAAAGCGCCCATTTCCTCCATTTAGCTAATTCCCGATTGATGCACGTTAGTTTACTAGTTCGCCAATAGAGCCTTAATAGATGTCAGTCTAACTACTGAAACATAATCCAAACTAGCTAGCCAT
Organism: Eleginops maclovinus; assembly: GCF_036324505.1. Lineage (NCBI taxonomy): Eukaryota > Metazoa > Chordata > Actinopteri > Perciformes > Eleginopidae > Eleginops > Eleginops maclovinus. The sequence continues at coordinate 399,261 of NC_086364.1, read as the reverse complement.
TTACAAAACGTAACGTTACGTTTAAATGTCTCACAATTTGGTAGTTCATATAGCTGTAGTCTATAGACCTTATATTTGTATTGAACTAATTTGGAATAATTTCGTTTTCTTATGAGTTACATCAGTGTCCGCAAAGGAGGGAGCGTGGTTCGCCTGATGTCACTCGTCATTTTAAATCTACCTATCCAGTAAAAGTTTTCTGTCCCAGCTAAAATTCTGTGAAACACCAGCGATATCATTTGTTACATTTTACTCACTTTCCCTAAGCATTTTTAATAAATAGGCCTACACCAATCTAAACCTCAGTTTTCATCAGTGCCTGACAGTCACAGACGATAGACGATAGGTTTAGCTATTCGAGCTAACTTATAACATGTTTCAGGCAGTGTTATGGAGAGGGCTAGCTAGCTGTTTATCTTACCTGGTCGCAATTGACTGACGATAAATCAGATTTGTTTAAACTTTTATTGGTCAACGGGTGGATACAGCAAGATAAACGTGACATTTTTCGGTCAAAAACTTGACTGTCATACGGGCTTGGGCCCATTATTGTTACGAGTTATGACCGTCCGTTTGTCTGCAATCTGCATCGCTGCGAGTGAATGGATGACTGGTGGCGCAAGTCACCTCAGTAGGCCTGTCATATGACGTGCTTTGCTAACTGCACAAATAATAAGTTAAAACAAACACCTCAATCACCTGAGATGTTGATATGATATGCCAACATGAGACCCGTTTCAAGCTTCTTGCTCCAAAGGCAAGGAAGTTCCTGTGTGCCCCACCCTCTTCTGTGCCAAGTGAGCGTGTGTTCAGTGAGGTCTCTGCTATATATGAAAAAACCAGAAGCCGCCTCACTGGAGAAAATGCAGAAAAGCTCTGCTTCCTCCACCATAACCTACTCTTGCTAAATTGGGAATACTAGACTTGAGTAAACCAAAGTGGTTTTTTTTGCCATTTTTTGGTTCATTAATCTACAGGGAGTGATTTTATTTATTCAATTAATTCATTAGTTTGTCATTTTCAGTTCATTAAACATCAGGGAGTGATATGATTTACTTTTTCTATTTTTCTATGATTTTACATTATATGCATATTTTTTTTTAAATGCTGCAGGCAGCTCCCTACACTTTGTGTTACAAAATAAGAACTATTAAATACTTTTGAATTACATTTCTGCTGCATATCGCCTTTTTTTTTGACAACTGACATATTGGTTTTTAAAAAAAAAAAATGTAATATCGGTTTTACATATCGGTTATCGGACTCCTTTTTTGGTAATAATTGATATCGGTATCGGCCCTGAAAAAAGCATATCGGTCGATCCCTAAATGGCAGGAAGCGGCTGACCTGGAATATGAGTCACTGTTGGAAAATGAAACCTGGGATTTGGTTGACTTACCAAGAGATAGACAGGCCATAGGATCAAGATGGGTGTTCAAAGTAAAGCATCATAGTGATGGACGACTGGAAAGATACAAATGCAGACTCGTTGCCAAGGGTTACTCACAGAAGTATGGTGCTGACTATGATGAAACATTTTCACCTGTGGTACGTTTCAGCTCAATTCGTACCTTACTTGCCTTTGCTGTCCAGAACAATCTGCATGTACACCAGATGGATGTTGTAACTGCATTCCTGAATGGACATCTAGAAGAGGAAATCTACATGGAGCAACCGGAGGGCTACGTCAAACCAGGACAGGAACATCTAGTGTGCAAGCTCAAGAGGTCCATCTACGGACTGAAGCAATCTCCTCGTTGCTGGAGCAAGACTTTCGCTGAATTCATGAAAGACCTAGGCTTCAAACAGAGTACAGCAGATCCCTGTGTGTTTGTGAGATCTCAGAAGGAGTTAGAGATACTTGCTGTGTATGTCGATGATCTGATTCTGATTACTGAGTCAATGGAAAGCATGAATGAACTGAAAGATGCGCTGAAGAAGCGTTACAAGATGAAAGACATGGGAGAGCTGTCCTACATCCTGGGCATCTCTGTTGTCCAAGAACATGAGAAGAATTGTGTGTTTCTTCACCAGAAGCATTACATTGAAGCAATACTTCGAAAGTATAAAATGGACAATGCCAATCCCGTTGCAACTCCAGCCGATGCAAACGTCAAGCTGAAAAAGATTGATGGAGTTAGTAAGCCTGTGAACCCAAGCACTTACCAGTCCATGGTAGGAAGTCTGCTGTATGCTGCAATGGCTACAAGGCCAGACATAGCACAAGCAGTGAGTGCTTCAATACCTGAAAGGGACACTGAATCTTGTTCTCAAGTATGAAAGATCAGAATCTGGAGCGTTGATCGGATTCTCAGATGCTGACTGGGCAGGAGATCAAGATGATCGTCACTCAACAACAGGCAATGTTTTTCTGCTGGGTGGAGGAGCAGTGAGTTGGCTCAGTAAAAAGCAGTCAACAGTTGCACTGTCATCTGCGGAGGCAGAGTACGTCGCACTCAGCCAGGCAGCTCAAGAATGTAGCTGGCTTCAACGACTTCTGAGTGATCTCGGAATGGACACTGCACCAACTGTGATCCATGAGGACAACCAAGGAGCCATCGCAATAGCGAAGAATCCAGTCGATCACTCAAGAACCAAGCACATAGACATTCGTTACCATTACATTCGTGAATGTGTGCAGAATGGACAAATACAGCTGAAATACTGTCCATCTGAGGAGATGAAGGCTGATATTCTGACAAAGCCAGTACCTAGACAGAAGTGTGAATATCTCAGAAGAGAGATTGGACTTTGTCATTCAGTTTAAAGTGAGGTTGAATGCATAAAGTTTAATGCTGTTTAATAGTGCTCTGCATAGCAAGGTTAATTTTGAAGTTAAGGAATAACAAGATACTTGCTAATGTGTGTTTAGGGTTTATCTTGACATCATTTGAATATTGCTTCAAGTTCAAGTCTGAGTGATGTATGCTAGCATAAAAGACTTAATACCGTTGTAAAATTAAGTGGGAGTGTTGTAATGTACATTAGGCTAGTAATTTGACATTGGTCCAGAGAAGTGTAATACTGCCCTCTAGTGTCTGTTTGTATTATGGCTTTGACAGTTTACTTTCAGTTTCAAGCAAACGTGAATAAAGACATGCAACTTCAATACAGCCTATGTTTATTTCTGTTTTTTATCCTCTATTTGTTTTCCTTTTTGTCCCCCCAATGTCCCCTCGTCCTTTTGCAAAGTGTCCTTGGGTTTCTTGAAAGGGGCTTTATAAATCGAAGTAATTTTTACCATTAATACCACAAAGCCAGTTCAACATAACCTGGATATCTTTGAGTTATCTGGCTTAACTAACCCTAACAAATACTAAGCGGTCCTACGACGCTGGTTATCTACTGTCAACCCAGGGTTTCCCTGTCAGGCTTCTATAGAAGCGCGTTCACATGAAAGGCGCGAGAGGAGGTTACTGGGCAAATGATGGGTAGATAGCGAACATTAATTAGCACATATCTTTCATTCTACTTTGACCACGTACCTCTAAACTACTGTTACAGGCAAAATAGTTTGCAGGAATGACAGCTAAAACGGTTGGGCCATATGATTTTTCCCAACCACCAATATATTTGCAAAGGTGTGTTTGGGTGCGGAGCCCCAGTATAGGGTGGCCAGACGCCCGGCTTTAGGCCGGACAGTCCGGCTTTTCAATGCCCTGTCCGGCGTCCGGCGCAGCATCAAGCCGGACGCGTATTTGTCCTCCTTCTTGAGGCACTAGGCTTGAAGAGCAGAGTTCTAGAATCTTTGCTGGGACTCAGCACAATGTCCAATGCCGTAACATATCTGTTCTAACAAATGATTGGCTAAGAGCGGTGTCAGATAAATATCTGCTATATCATTGGTTAAAAACGTAAACAAGGCTCCATGTGCTGCTACCTCATAGTATGCCTGCTTCTTTGACAGAAAGTTCGCATCATGCCAAAACGTAAGACCTCATTCAATCCAGAATGGACGAAAGAGCACGATTTTATATCTAAAAGCAGTCGAGACTCCTTTCATGGCTTCTGCACACTTTGTCGTTGTGATTTTGACATAAGCAGTAAGGGAAAAGCTGCCATTGAACGACATGCGGATACGGAGAAGCATAAAACTAATAGACGTGCGGCAGGTAGGCTACCTCTTCAATGAGGACATTTGTTCGTGAAGCCTCGTCGCCCCTGGATAATAAAATAACCGCTGCTGAGCTGTGCAAGGTTTACCATGCTGTAAAGCATCACCAGTCGTACAGAAGTGTAGACTGCGGCGTGAAAGTGGACCGGGAGATTTTCAGTGACTCGCCCACAGCTAAAGGGATGACCTGTGGCCGAACAAAAGCCAAGGCATTGTGCGAGAACGTCCTCGGGCCCTATTCTGTACAGTTACATACCGACTACATAAAAGAAAACATCCTACCCTTTTCCGTGGCAACCGACGCCTCAAATAAAGGAACGACCAAGTGTTTTCCCATTGTGGTAAGGTATTTTCACTTTGATGAAGGCATCCAACATGTCCTGTTGGATTTCTATAGTGACAGCAACGAAACGTCACAGGCCATAACAAACCAGCTGCTGGCAAAACTTGAGATGTCTGGCTTAGAAGTGAAGAACATGTCTGCATATGCAGCAGACAATGCCAGTGTCAATTATGGCAAACATAACAGTGTGTATCAGAAGTCAGTGGCGGTGCGTCAATAGTGGGCGCTTGGGCGCCGCCCACCCTGACTTTTTGAGTTAAAAAACGTTATATATACAACATAATTGAAATAAGAAATGTACCGTGTTTATGGGTTAAATGTGTATGGGAGACCACTGTCAAGAACCGCTAAAATGTGTCCGGACATAATATATTGCCATTCGCCTTTTCTGAGAATAGGCAGGTCGGCTACCGTCCGTGGGCGCCGATAACATGGGAGTCTATAGGAGAGCTTATACTTTTCTCAGTCATTTTAGCAAGGATAGCTTTTCATTGGGGGATGAAAGTTAGATCTGTGGGCGCAAATCTTTGCGCCCACAGCCAATGGCATTGTTTCTTAGTTCAATGTGACATTCTTAGATACGCGATTGGACTATTTCGGCGAATCAGCATCGTTATCATTCCCTAACCACAAGCGTAAAGAGCAGCACCGTAGCTAGCTGAAACTTAGATTGAGTGAATATGGCGACATCGATGGCTGAGAACTCCGTGCAAGCTCTACTTAAAACACCGTTTCATCGACTATCAGATGTCGAAAAGAAGAAATTGAAAGACTTGGGACCCGAGCGTCCGGATTTAAACATTCAACAGACGACCACTGATCGCGGGAGAACCTACACTCGGACTTTCTCCTCAAACTTGTATGCTAAGCGGAATTGGTTAGCTGGTTGTACAGTGAGTGAGCAATGCCTTTTTTTGTTTCCCTTGTCTGTTATTTCAAAGTCCTGGGACTGAAACACTTTGGACTACAACCGGGATGAAGGATCTAAAGCACTTCGCACAAAAATGTAAGAAGCACGAATGTGGCCGCAGCCACCTAACCAACTGTCTTAAGCTAAACCTCTAAAAAAGTGCTATTTAAACCGTGCCGCCCAACTGCGCCCCCCCCAAAAAAATGTTCACCAGCCGCCACTGTCAGAAGTTGAAACTGAGCCAAAAAGATGTGCTCCCTGCAAACTGTTTGGCCCATATTCTGCATAATGCAACCAGATATGCAGCAAACAGCCTTGATTTTGATGTGGAAAATGCTGTGCTGAAGGTTTACCGCCATTTCAGCATATCAGCAAGCAGAACAGCGCAATTAAAGGAATTCTGTGAGTTTGTGGAGGTGGAGGAATGCAACCTGCTGCGGCATGTTCTCACCAGGTGGTTGTCCCTGCTGCCATCCATTGACAGAATCCTGAAATATTGGAAGGCCCTGACCAGCTACTTCCAGAGTGAGGGTGAGGGGGACTGTGCCAGAACTGTGTGGAGATGTTTTGGAGAGGAAAGCAATGAGGTGTCAGAGACATATTTTCTGTTTCTCAGCCATGTTCTTAAGGTGTTCTCCGACACGATCGAAGCACTTGAGGCAAAATCCTTCGGCATTACATCAGTGTTTAAGGTAATGACTGAACTAAAACAAAAGCTAGAAAGAAGGATGAAGGACACGTTCTTTGGGTTTACTGTTAACAGCAAACTGAAGCAGCTGCCCCCTTGCCAGTCAAAAAAATGTGAAGCAGATGTTCTGCTTTTTTATGAAAGAGCAAAGAAATACATCAGTGAAAGATATGACTTCTCTGACACAAGCTTTCATAGCAAAGTGGCCAAGCTTGGCCTCACAACTTCTGTGCCATTTGAAGACTACAGTGCTGCTGTCCAGGCCTGCAATCTGGACATTGATATGGATGGACTGTATGAGGAATATGCCATGGTGGAAGGTTCCTTCAGCTCACCAGAAATGGAAGCTTGCCACAGTGAGGAACGATATTTGAAACTGTTTTCCAAAGCAGATGTACCACTTGTGAATCTCAGGAAGGTCAGCGCCTATATTTTCTCCATCCCATGCAGCAATGCACACACAGAACGTGTCTTTTCAATGATGACAACTGCATGGAGAAACGAGAGGAATCGCCTGGATGTGGACAGTGTCAAGGCTGAGCTGCAAGTGTGTGTCAATTTCACTTATCCCTGCACAGAGGTGTACAAGAAGTTCATTGAAAACAAAAAACTCTTGGATGCAGCCAGAACAGGAACAGAAAGAACAGAAGTATTGCAGATAGACAATCAACTACTTTGGTGAGTACACTAGTCTTATGATTTCACTGATGGGCTGCATGAAATATTTATATCTATTGGGTTGAAAACAATACAGATTTTTGAAGGTTGATAACAGTATTCTTGCTATGTTGTTATTTGTACCAATCCCTGCAGGATATAAACAGGCCCAGGGGCAGTGGGGGCTTGGAAGCCATGATGTCAGAGGTGCTGTTGTCTCCTGAGCTGCTACAGAGGGTGAATGTGGAGTTTGCTTAAATACAGGTGGACTGCTGCACACACACACACACACACACACACACACACACACACACACACACACACACACACACACACACACACACACACACACACACACACACACACACACAGATGAAGACACTGAAGACAAGTCCCCAAAAGACTGAAGTACTTTAGAAATGCTATACTTTTTGAGCAGTTGAATGTAAATGTTTTTTTTTTTTTTTTTACAATCTCCTTTGTTGTTTACATAAAAGGTTATTTATGCTTTTCAAAAAAGCATTTTTGTATTGTATGTATGTTACCTGTTATTTGTTTTTTACATTTAAGTCCACACATGTTATGCTTTGTGGCACTCTGCACTTTAAAAGATTCATCTCAGTGGTCAGTTTTTGAACACCACAATGTATTGAATAAATACAAATACTGTGAACAAACCCTTTTTGACTTTTCATTAATCTTTTTTCCTATTCAGCTACACAAACATCATCTTTAAACCACACACAATTGTATTGTAAATGAGAGTATACCAGAGTCATATGTACACCATAGTAATTTATTGATATGCCGCATAATGTCCTCCTTTTTGGTGTTATGGAAATGGTCAACCTACCCCAGTAACTAGCAGGCAGGTGAGTGGTAGATGTCAGTGTCTCAGCTAGCTGCTAGCTGCCTTGATAAACATACTTAATTCAACAGAAATCTCTACAGAAACATGAAACATGGTCTTTGTTAGTCATCACTGTTCCAACAAGCACCAATTTATGTGTCGACAAATTAAACCCATTATTTACAGAAATAGATGGGGGAAAAAATCGACCTAGCATACCTAGCATATGAGCTAACACCCTTGCTGCTAGCTAAACATTGTCTGCATTTCACATTCTAACGCCTTTTCGTTGTTTTTATGAACGCCAAAACAACACATATATTTTGATATCACCTTTTGTTTTTCCATTTGGTATATCGTTTCCTCCACTCATTCAGTACTGCATTATGAGTCTCTTACTGAAGTTTGGTCACTACAGGTACCCGTACTTCTGACTTCAGAATTCCGACTTTAATCTCAGAACAAAAGAATATATATATGTTTCACATCCCCCCCAAAAATATTTTCATGAGGCCTGTAAGGAATAATCAATATATTGAAACTGAACATTAAAAGATAATTCACTGTTTATGGATGGACAATATTTGTCCAATTCCGGTAGTATTACTGGATGTTGTTTTTAGCCTCAGATAGCATGTAGCTAATATTGTATTGTATATATGAGTAGAGGGAGAAGGACGCGTGGAGTTACATACTAAACACACCGCCTCTACCTTTCACTCATTGATGTTGCAATAATACTATTGCGTGTTTAATAACTGATACACCTCAGAAGGATTGCATACTAGAATATCGAAGGTGAGAGCTTCAGGACTTCGCTAACAAGATGGCGATGGTGACGTCATAGGAGGACCCGCTCCCGACGACGTCAGCCAATAGAAGAGTCCGGAGAACCCCATTCGACAAGCGGCCAACAGGATCTAGCCCCCCCCGCTACCAACCAATGAGAGCACGAGACCGGAGCTCGTCTTATTTTGAAGTTGTTTATTGTATGGTCGGAAAGGGATGGTTCTATAAAAATGTTTGTATTGTGAAATCGAGCTCTCTTTTGTTCTGGACCGCCAGACGGTAACTACTGATGAGCTCCACTCATTCAGCGGCCTGTGGACGCGTGTACCGGGCTATTGAGCCACAGCTGTGAAACTTCTGTAAAACCTACTGCTGCATCCTTTTATTAAATACTCCTTTTAAAACTTATATGAGGGGCTTCACTTCGTTTTCTTTTGAATCGACTCCTGGGCTTCGAAACGATGAAAAGAACATTTCCTACAACAGTAAGCTGTTGTTTTCAGATGCCTTTGATGGTAGAATGGTGAATTGTATTTTGTTTGGTTAAATGGGTTTAACTATTAGCATGACATACATATGCTGTGTATGCAGTAGGGTGGCCAGACGCCCGGCTTTAGGCCGGACAGTCCGGCTTTTCAATGCCCTGTCCGGCGTCCGGCGCAGCATCAAGCCGGACGCGTATTTGTCCTCCTTCTTGAGGCACTAGGCTTGAAGAGCAGAGTTCTAGAATCTTTGCTGGGACTCAGCACAATGTCCAATGCCGTAACATATCTGTTCTAACAAATGATTGGCTAAGAGCGGTGTCAGATAAATATCTGCTATATCATTGGTTAAAAACGTAAACAAGGCTCCATGTGCTGCTACCTCATAGTATGCCTGCTTCTTTGACAGAAAGTTCGCATCATGCCAAAACGTAAGACCTCATTCAATCCAGAATGGACGAAAGAGCACGATTTTATATCTAAAAGCAGTCGAGACTCCTTTCATGGCTTCTGCACACTTTGTCGTTGTGATTTTGACATAAGCAGTAAGGGAAAAGCTGCCATTGAACGACATGCGGATACGGAGAAGCATAAAACTAATAGACGTGCGGCAGGTACCTCTTCAATGAGGACATTTGTTCGTGAAGCCTCGTCGCCCCTGGATAATAAAATAACCGCTGCTGAGCTGTGCAAGGTTTACCATGCTGTAAAGCATCACCAGTCGTACAGAAGTGTAGACTGCGGCGTGAAAGTGGACCGGGAGATTTTCAGTGACTCGCCCACAGCTAAAGGGATGACCTGTGGCCGAACAAAAGCCAAGGCATTGTGCGAGAACGTCCTCGGGCCCTATTCTGTACAGTTACATACCGACTACATAAAAGAAAACATCCTACCCTTTTCCGTGGCAACCGACGCCTCAAATAAAGGAACGACCAAGTGTTTTCCCATTGTGGTAAGGTATTTTCACTTTGATGAAGGCATCCAACATGTCCTGTTGGATTTCTATAGTGACAGCAACGAAACGTCACAGGCCATAACAAACCAGCTGCTGGCAAAACTTGAGATGTCTGGCTTAGAAGTGAAGAACATGTCTGCATATGCAGCAGACAATGCCAGTGTCAATTATGGCAAACATAACAGTGTGTATCAGAAGTCAGTGGCGGTGCGTCAATAGTGGGCGCTTGGGCGCCGCCCACCCTGACTTTTTGAGTTAAAAAACGTTATATATACAACATAATTGAAATAAGAAATGTACCGTGTTTATGGGTTAAATGTGTATGGGAGACCACTGTCAAGAACCGCTAAAATGTGTCCGGACATAATATATTGCCATTCGCCTTTTCTGAGAATAGGCAGGTCGGCTACCGTCCGTGGGCGCCGATAACATGGGAGTCTATAGGAGAGCTTATACTTTTCTCAGTCATTTTAGCAAGGATAGCTTTTCATTGGGGGATGAAAGTTAGATCTGTGGGCGCAAATCTTTGCGCCCACAGCCAATGGCATTGTTTCTTAGTTCAATGTGACATTCTTAGATACGCGATTGGACTATTTCGGCGAATCAGCATCGTTATCATTCCCTAACCACAAGCGTAAAGAGCAGCACCGTAGCTAGCTGAAACTTAGATTGAGTGAATATGGCGACATCGATGGCTGAGAACTCCGTGCAAGCTCTACTTAAAACACCGTTTCATCGACTATCAGATGTCGAAAAGAAGAAATTGAAAGACTTGGGACCCGAGCGTCCGGATTTAAACATTCAACAGACGACCACTGATCGCGGGAGAACCTACACTCGGACTTTCTCCTCAAACTTGTATGCTAAGCGGAATTGGTTAGCTGGTTGTACAGTGAGTGAGCAATGCCTTTTTTTGTTTCCCTTGTCTGTTATTTCAAAGTCCTGGGACTGAAACACTTTGGACTACAACCGGGATGAAGGATCTAAAGCACTTCGCACAAAAATGTAAGAAGCACGAATGTGGCCGCAGCCACCTAACCAACTGTCTTAAGCTAAACCTCTAAAAAAGTGCTATTTAAACCGTGCCGCCCAACTGCGCCCCCCCCAAAAAAATGTTCACCAGCCGCCACTGTCAGAAGTTGAAACTGAGCCAAAAAGATGTGCTCCCTGCAAACTGTTTGGCCCATATTCTGCATAATGCAACCAAATATGCAGCAAACAGCCTTGATTTTGATGTGGAAAATGCTGTGCTGAAGGTTTACCGCCATTTCAGCATATCAGCAAGCAGAACAGCGCAATTAAAGGAATTCTGTGAGTTTGTGGAGGTGGAGGAATGCAACCTGCTGCGGCATGTTCTCACCAGGTGGTTGTCCCTGCTGCCATCCATTGACAGAATCCTGAAATATTGGAAGGCCCTGACCAGCTACTTCCAGAGTGAGGGTGAGGGGGACTGTGCCAGAACTGTGTGGAGATGTTTTGGAGAGGAAAGCAATGAGGTGTCAGAGACATATTTTCTGTTTCTCAGCCATGTTCTTAAGGTGTTCTCCGACACGATCGAAGCACTTGAGGCAAAATCCTTCGGCATTACATCAGTGTTTAAGGTAATGACTGAACTAAAACAAAAGCTAGAAAGAAGGATGAAGGACACGTTCTTTGGGTTTACTGTTAACAGCAAACTGAAGCAGCTGCCCCCTTGCCAGTCAAAAAAATGTGAAGCAGATGTTCTGCTTTTTTATGAAAGAGCAAAGAAATACATCAGTGAAAGATATGACTTCTCTGACACAAGCTTTCATAGCAAAGTGGCCAAGCTTGGCCTCACAACTTCTGTGCCATTTGAAGACTACAGTGCTGCTGTCCAGGCCTGCAATCTGGACATTGATATGGATGGACTGTATGAGGAATATGCCATGGTGGAAGGTTCCTTCAGCTCACCAGAAATGGAAGCTTGCCACAGTGAGGAACGATATTTGAAACTGTTTTCCAAAGCAGATGTACCACTTGTGAATCTCAGGAAGGTCAGCGCCTATATTTTCTCCATCCCATGCAGCAATGCACACACAGAACGTGTCTTTTCAATGATGACAACTGCATGGAGAAACGAGAGGAATCGCCTGGATGTGGACAGTGTCAAGGCTGAGCTGCAAGTGTGTGTCAATTTCACTTATCCCTGCACAGAGGTGTACAAGAAGTTCATTGAAAACAAAAAACTCTTGGATGCAGCCAGAACAGGAACAGAAAGAACAGAAGTATTGCAGATAGACAATCAACTACTTTGGTGAGTACACTAGTCTTATGATTTCACTGATGGGCTGCATGAAATATTTATATCTATTGGGTTGAAAACAATACAGATTTTTGAAGGTTGATAACAGTATTCTTGCTATGTTGTTATTTGTACCAATCCCTGCAGGATATAAACAGGCCCAGGGGCAGTGGGGGCTTGGAAGCCATGATGTCAGAGGTGCTGTTGTCTCCTGAGCTGCTACAGAGGGTGAATGTGGAGTTTGCTTAAATACAGGTGGACTGCTGCACACACACACACACACACACACACACACACACACACACACACACACACACACACACACACACACACACACACACACACACACACACACACACACACACACACACACACACACACACACACACACACACACACACACACAGATGAAGACACTGAAGACAAGTCCCCAAAAGACTGAAGTACTTTAGAAATGCTATACTTTTTGAGCAGTTGAATGTAAATGTTTTTTTTTTTTTTTTTTACAATCTCCTTTGTTGTTTACATAAAAGGTTATTTATGCTTTTCAAAAAAGCATTTTTGTATTGTATGTATGTTACCTGTTATTTGTTTTTTACATTTAAGTCCACACATGTTATGCTTTGTGGCACTCTGCACTTTAAAAGATTCATCTCAGTGGTCAGTTTTTGAACACCACAATGTATTGAATAAATACAAATACTGTGAACAAACCCTTTTTGACTTTTCATTAATCTTTTTTCCTATTCAGCTACACAAACATCATCTTTAAACCACACAAAATTGTATTGTAAATGAGAGTATACCAGAGTCATATGTACACCATAGTAATTTATTGATATGCCGCATAATGTCCTCCTTTTTGGTGTTATGGAAATGGTCAACCTAGTATGCAGTGGTGGAGGAAGTACTGAAGTGTAGTACTTAAGTAAAAGTATAAATACCCAGCAAAATATATACTTAAGTAAAAGTAGAAGTACTGCATCAAAAATCCTACTTAAGTAAAAGTCATAAGTACTGACTTTTAAATTTACTTTAAGTATTAAAAGTAAAAGTACTCACGCTATTGGTTGTTTTTCAATGTCTAGGCCATTTTGATGAAGAATGCAGGTATAGCTACAGGTAATACTTAAGCCTCTACAGAAGTCAGTTAGTAATAACTATAAGCAACATTTGTTCATTGGAAAGGTTGGTGTACTGATTGTGCTTACCCTCTATAATACCCTCTGTGCTGCTCACCATCTATAATACTGTTCACACTATAACTAACAATTTTCTGATGACAAGTTATCGACCAGGGATATTATCTGCAAAGATAATACCATTAAGACAAACCCATAAAGACAACATAATATACCTTTAAATAATTTATTTAAGTGATTGCCTATTTTCTGTAGTTTTCTTGGCACATAAAAAAAACAATCATAAACAACAACAATCATAAACAACAACAATCATAAACAACAACAATCATAAACAACATGTTAAACTTGCATGTTACTAATTTGCCAGGCAGACAAATGTAAGGCTGTCACAAGAGCATGACCGTGCCATACAGAACCAAATTTGCATTAACAGAACTTTTTGTTTAATTTCATCAAGAGCTGGTTTTCAAAGTTTTTTGAGCCTAGTCTGCCTCTTTTGGCAGAAAAAATGTGCCCTGCCGTACTAAAGAGCCGTTCACATGCCGCAGAGGCAGGCAACGGCGTGTTGATCTTGAGGGACAAATTGGCAACTGTGGGCACTGACTTGAGGGCATCCATGGAGGTAACCGAGTTTGCCAGGTAGGCATCCAGTTGTTTAGTGGTTTCCTGGACATTTCCCTTCATCAGGCCAAAGTAGTCCTCCTCCTCTGACCCGGAATGGATAACACATGATGGGACTGGCTCATCCTGCATGTATCTCTTGATGTAATCCATGCCTACACAGAACAACACAAACACAGAATAAAGGAAACATTATTCTAAGATCGAATCAGGATAGGTCATTTGCTAGGCTTACTTTCCAATTAACCATTTGCCAATTAATTAACCATTAAAATGACTCACCCAACTTCAGCAAGTCCTCATTGCTTGTCCACGATGTGCGAAACTTCGGAAGTAGAATTGCTGCAGCAATGAGCTCAGGGTCAGCAAGCATCTCTCCAAACCGCCGCTGTATTCCGTCTTGAAGGGCAGTCATCAGTGGCTCGCAGACCACAGATGATGATTTGAGGCGGTCAAGCTTCACAGTCAGGAGGGTTATAGTGGGCACCAGCCATCCCATGTGGACATTCACCTCTGCCTGCAATATGTTGAGTGCCTTGGAGACTGGGTTCATGGTTGACGCATATTCTGTCAAGAAGGCAAGTTCTGCAGGGCTGAACCTGTAATACACAATATCATAATATGCAAAATGTC
>NC_086364.1:300000-384311 GCF_036324505.1 Eleginops maclovinus | reverse complement strand
AAACCCCGATGTGGGGGAGGGGGGACGCCTCGTATGCTCCCTTGATGGTCGTGTAGACTAGGTCTAATGTGTTGTTTTCCCTGGTTGGAAAATCAACATGCTGGTGTATTTTAGGCAGAACAGTTTTTAAGTTAGCGTGGTTGAAGTCTCCAGCTGCGATGAGAAGGCCGTCTGGGTGTGCTGTCTGTTAGTCACTGATGGCTTTGTAAAGTTCACTGAGTGCCTCCTCTCTGTCCTTGTTGTTGGGGATCGGAGGGATATAAACTGCCACCAGTAGAATGGCGGAAAACTCCCTCGGCAGGTAAAAAGACGGCACCTTAGAACCATAAACTGCACCAGCGGGTCTTCCCCCCACTAACTATGTTTCTGTCTGCTCGGTAGCATGTTAGCTTGTCTAGTTGAATAGCAGAGTCCGGGATGTTGTTGTGGAGCCATGTTTCCTTGAACACGTAAGCACAGCAGTCCCTTACCTCACGCCTGGGTTGTTCTAAGTAACCGTATGTTGTCCATCTTGTTGTCCAGTGAACGGGCATTTGCAATGAGTAGTGTTGGAATTGCCGGCTTGTGTGGGCTAGCCGCTAGCCTCGCCCGGATACCTCCACGCTTCCCCCTTTTCTGTTTCCTCTCAAACAACTTGCTACTTTCTCCTTGGTTGGGGTCGGCACAATAGGGGGAGCAGAGTAGTCCCAGGCTGCTGAGTTCCACGGAGAGTTTGGCTTCCGAATTGCAGAAAGTTGTACTTTTTCCAAGAAGAAACTCACGGCTGTATTGTTGTACTTTCCGATACAAGTCCGTCGGACATGACGAACACAGCGACAAACTCGACAAACTAGACGAAAACGACGAAAACACTGTTTTCTCTGTAGCCTAATACAGTGTATTCAATTACAATGTAGTTTCTCAATTTACTTACACTCACTCCGTGTGAAACCTGGGCCTGAATGAACACAAAGCCGATGTCCTGGCAGGAATGGAAGAAAGACACACACACAAAGCTCTTCCACAACATTTCTCAGTCTCTCTCTGTTTTTTGTTTTTATCGCAGTCAGGCTTGAAGATGTTTCATGTTGTGGAAAATGGGAGCAAAGTCAGAACAGCTTTGTTGGCCAGAATGGGGAACTCCTTGGAAGCAGTCAGCCAAAAACTGTCCAAAGGAAGATCAGCAAATCTTAGCTTTAACCCAAGATCTTGTTTCAGTTCAGTTAGTTCCTCCTGCTCCTGTAAAGGCATGTCCTTCCCAACAATTGATGCTGAGCTGTAGTTGGGTGTCTAACCCAGTCGAGACATTCAGTGGAGGCTGAAGTGAAATAAAATGACAACTTCTCCTCAAGAGTTTTCAAATGTTTATCTATTACCTCGCACAGTGCAGCAGTGTGATCTTGCCGTTTCTCTGTGAGTGGGAACATCTCAAGGTTGGCACTTTGCACATGTTGTTGCCAGAGATGCACCATTTTAGCTGTGCTTGTAAGCAGGTTTTCATTTCAGCCTTGCATCCCGGTGTTGAGTTCATTCAGATGATGAAATATATCTGCCAGGTATGCCAGCTTTGCACACCACTCATCACATGAAAACAGATTGGAGTAATCGGACCTCTCATTTGTCAGAAACACCTTAAGTTCCTCCCGCAGTTCATACACACGGGCCAGCACCTTGCCGCGCAACAACCATCGGACCTCCGTATGGAGCAATAGGGCTGTATGCTCCGCTCCCATTTCCTCACACAAAGATGCAAACACACAACTTTTCAAAGGTCGTGTCTTTACAAAGTTCACTATGCGCACAACATCATCCAAAATAGGAACTAGTTCTGCTGGTAAAGTCTTCGCAACGAGGGCCTCACGGTGCAAAAAACAGTGCGTAGTAAAAAGACCAGGGTTTTTTTCCTTAACTCTGCTAACGAAGCCTTTGGTGCGCCCGACCATGGCTGCAGCTCCATCAGTGCAAACACTTGTACAATTTTCCCACGTAAGTCCTCCCTGGTCAAGATATTCCGATGCGAAAAATTTCCCCTCCTGTCGTTTTCTCTGGCAGTGTCTTGCAAAATAGGAAGTTTTCTCTAATGGCATCTCCATCCACAAAACGCACCAGTGGCCAATAGCTGAGCATGGCCACTAATGTCTGTAGACTCATCAAGTTGCAATGCAAATTTCCCACTGATGTGTATCTTTTCCAAAACATAACTATCGATGTCTGTAGACATGCCATTAATACGTCTGGCAATTGTGTTATCTGAGAGCGGGACTTTAGCTACGTCTTTAACTGCGTCAGGGCCGAGCATCTCGTTGACTATGGCTTTGCAGGCAGGTAGTATTAATGTCTTTGCCACAGTGTGGGACTTTTTTGATTTAGCTATGAGTTCAGCAACTAGGTAACTAGCTTTGAGGGCTTTCTCATTTACCTTTGTGTTTTTTTTCATAAACGTTGCCTGTTTCGCTGTGTTTTCACGGAGACGAACAAAATAGTCTATCGGCTTGTTTAGAAGCGACGGGTGCTTGCTTGGCACCATGGCACTGTTGGACAGCTTCTCCCCACACACCAAGCATAATGGAGTCGGTGTTGTCTGATCCCCGGTGAAAGTAAATCAGAATGAAAGATAGCTCTTGTTGTATTGCCTCGAGCTCACCGTCTTTGCTTTCTTTTTACCACCACTTGCACTAGGGTCTTCATCTGGGTCAGAATCTTGTCCAGGGCCAAATTCGGAGTTTGCACTTTTTCTTTTTAAAAACTTCTCCATCACTGTCACCACGACCTGTTGCAGGCGTCACTAATGCTCTTGTCTATAAGAAGGAACGAGGCAATTAGCTACCTGTTGCCACCCGGACGAATATTACATTACTCTGCCAGTAACTATATTAAAGCACAGACACTCCACGATGGCATATTATTTGCAGATAATAATTAATGAATGTTAATTTAAAAAAAAAAGACTAATGAAGTGCAATTGGATATTTTTTCACGGCACACCTGACGATCTCTCATGGCACACTAGTGAGACGCGGCACAGTGGTTGAAAATCACTGCATTTTGGTGGAATACCTCCTTCAGGGCATTGAACACTTTCTTGGTTTAGGGCACGACCAAAACACATGGGTATGGTTGCCTACTTGTGCACCACAACTTCTCCAATATCTACAGTGGAGGAAATGAATATTTGATCCCCTGCCAATTCAGTTAGTTTACCCACTTACAAAGAAATGAACAGTCTGTATGTTTGTGGTAGGTTTATTTTAACAGTGAGAGACAGAATATCACCCAAAAAAAATCCAGAAATGTACATAAAAAAAAAAGATGTAAATTGATTTGCTTTTATTGTGGGAAATACGTATTTGATCCCCTTGCAACCAACAAAAATGCTGGCTCACATGGAGTGGTTCAATAAGTCCTCTCGCTTTAAAATAAACCTACCATAAAAATTCCAGACTGTTCATTTCTTTGTAAGTGGGTAAATGAACTAAATTGGCAGGGGATCACTTATTTCCTCCACTGTATCTGAGTTTGTTGGGACTCATTTTAGCTACTATTTCTGGTGTTATGAAAAATCTTGTAATCACCTTTCATTTAAATTCTCTCCATACACTTAGCGTGAATAGATGCGCTTCAGTGCATATCCCTTCCCACATATCCCGTGGTATATCTGTATTCATTTCAATTTCCCACCTCCCTTTTATCTGTAATGTATTATTCACAT
This sequence comes from Eleginops maclovinus, assembly GCF_036324505.1. Classification (NCBI taxonomy): domain Eukaryota; kingdom Metazoa; phylum Chordata; class Actinopteri; order Perciformes; family Eleginopidae; genus Eleginops; species Eleginops maclovinus. The sequence goes on along the minus strand of NC_086364.1, from coordinate 380,623 downwards.
TTTTGGCAAAAACATAGTTGGTATTGTTGGCCTATGACTTTCTTATTTCCATTTCCTGTTTATCACTGTTTTATAAACTCTTCAACTGGAGCAGAGGCCAAGTCTTTATTCCATTCTTTATGTTTTGTCAGAACATTTCTTAATTGTAGATTTCTGCAAAAGTCTTTGACAGGGAATTCAATTCCTCTTTTAACTGATCAAATGATTTAAGATTTACCAAATGTTGTTTTTTATTTTGTCAGAGCATTCATTGTATTAATTGCTTTCAGGGTTTATACAAAAAGAATTAATTTAAAAGTTTTGCAGCAAGATAATTAAACCAAGCTTTAACTTTCTTCATACATGTTTGAGGTCTAGTAAGCTCAAAAGCTCCCAGAACTTTACAACCATTTTTCTAACTACAAAATATTTGAATATGGCACTTAGAATTGGTTGTGGGCTCTGACCTTTAACCGACTGTTAGCTTTAAAACTCATTTTTAGCACCCCCTTCTGCTCACATAAATCTGAACAAATTAACAGTTAAACAATTTACAGATTTATGCTTAATAAGCATCCTCTGCAGCACCTGCTAATATGTGACACATCTTACCTCGAGAGTGCCCCCCCTGTTGTTCAATAAAACCTAATAATCAATACATTGATGGGCATTTTCCCTTAGATACATTTAGTCAGACAATGGTAGTATTGAAAAGACTCTAACGCCCAAGTGAGTGTCATCATGGGTAAAAAGATTACATCACTCATCTCTAGTCTGATATATATGCCGTACCCAGCAGGAAAAAACTGCCCCAGATCAGCTCTGCTGCTTACTCTGCACCTTCTGCCTTGGCGGCGCAACATGGCTCGATAACTTGCAGTTCGGTATCTGGATGAGTTGCATTTTGTATGTGTTGTAGTCTACTTGAACAACTACAGAAAGACAGAGGATCATAATGTTGTCTTTGTTGCAGCCTAAGACCAACATCACTGCTAGTGTGCCGCAACGAGAAGCTTATGAGGTAATATTGTTTGCCTTGTTAATTGTTGGGTCAACCTGCTCTTTTCTTTTCATAAATTGTGTTTTGCTGTACACCCTTAGGAGTAAGCCGGTGTTTTGTGAGACATCCCGATATATTCTGCTGTACAACCTGCTTTTTGCAGACACTGTTCACCTGGTATCAAGTCTTCTGCTGTTTTTGCCATCTTCTTTTAAGGTAAAAATGACCTATTATGCATGTGGTTTCCTAGTTCTGGTCTCTGTTTTCACGCAATCAATCTCCCCTCTCACCCTGGCTGTGATGTCTATGGAGAGATACGTGGCTGTATGCCATCCTCTGAGGCATGCTTCTGTTTTCACTGTGAGAACTACAGGCATAGCCATTGCTGTGGTGTGGGCCTTTGCTTTTATCCACATCCTTAGCCGAGTTATTATGCTGTTATATGTCTTTACAAAAATCTTGCTGAATCCGCACATGAATGAGTTATGCAGTAAGGAAGCCATTTTTTTTGCACCAATCTTTAAGGATTTTGAGACGGCACATGCAAGCACTCTCTTTCTCTCAGTGGGTTTAGCAATCATCGGCTCCTACATTGGAGTTGCTCACGCAGCTAGGTCGGCCTCAACAGACAAAGTGTCGGCCAGAAAGGCTCTTCAAACTCTTCTGCTTCACCTGATTCAGCTAAGCCTCATCCTCACTGCCTCCATGTTCTCCACCATCATTATAGCCATAGCTAGAACACAGGACAGATCCATCCTTTTTCGGATTTACAACGTATGCTATGTTTTTTTGAGTATCCTACCGAGGTGTCTGAGTGCTCTCATCTATGGACTCAGGGATCAAACCATCAGACCCGTCCTCATGAAAAATCTGTGCTGTCAATGGAGAGGTTCACTTTGTCTTAACAAGAGTCAGTGAGCACTTCCAGTGAATGGTTATAAATATATTTCTACATTTGCAAAACATTTTTTTCTGAACATGATAAACAGTCCTCAAAGATTATGCTACATATACAATCTGTTTGTGTCATTGAAATAAGTGATGATTGGAAAAAATGACTTTCTGTGAACTGTCACAATATATTAATTAACTTTCATCATCTTTAATTAGGGATACATTTTCATGTATTTCATACTTGTGCATACTGTATTTTCAAAATATTTTCTTCTTGTGTGGTGAAATAATTGGAGGATTAAATATACTGACATTTCGACTACATTTCACATATTGTTTAATTTAATTTGAACCATTTGAACCTTTACAATGCATCAATGGAAGTAATTCTGATAGTAACCAAATATAAGTGCTGCAGTAAAATTGTTATTTTTAATGATGAAAATCCGAATCAAAAAGCTGTCGGCACAGCATAAAGGTCATGACGATATAAACTTTATACAGAATACATGTGCATCTCAATAAATTAGACTATCTTGGAAAAGTTCATTTATTTCATTGTCAATTAAACTCATATATGGATTCATTTCATCTTTCAAGCCTTTATTTGTCTTAATCTTGATGATTACGGCTTACAGCTAATGAAAACCCAAAAATCAGTATCTCAGAAAATTAGAATATAGTGAAAAAGTTCAATATTGTAGACTCACAGTACCACTCTAATCCGCTAACTAACTCAAAACACCTGCAAAGGTGTCCTGAGCCTTTAAATGGTTTCTCAATCTGGTTCAGTAGGCTTCACAGTCATAGGGAAGACTGTTGACTTTGACAGTTGTCCAGAACACAGTCATTGACACCCTCCTCCAGGGGATAGAGGAGGGTAAGCCTCAAAAGGTCATTGCTAAAGAAGCCGGCTGTTCACAGAGTGCTGTATCCAAGCATATTCATAGAAAGTTGAGTGGAAGGAAAAGGTGAACAAGCAACAGGGATAACCGCAGCCTTGAGAGGATTGTCAAGCAAAGGCCATTCAACGATTTGGGGGAGCATCACAAGGAATGGACTGAGGGTGGAGTCAGTGCATCAAGAGCCACTACGCACAGACATATCAAGGACATGGGCTACAACTATTGCAGTGATACAGTAATGCATGCAAAAGGAGGCCCAGCCAAGTACTGAGTGCATACATATGAACATTGTTTTCAGAAGGCCGACATTTTTGTATTAAAAATCGTTTTCTTTTATTGGTCTTATGTAATATTCTAATTTTCTGAGATACTGATTTTGGGGTTTTCATTAGCTGTAAGCTGTAGTCATCAAGATTAAGATAAATAAATTGACTTAATGAAATAAATGAACTTTTCCACGACATTCTAATTTATTGAGATGCCCCTGTATATGCATGGTCTGCAGCAGATGTAATGTAAAGAGAACTGGGTATATGATAAGGGATTTCATTTAAGTTAACCTGTGTCAAGAGTTTTCTGTGATTTCGGTATTTTGTCTTAAAGGTCCCCTATTATGCAAAATGCACTTTTTGCTGTCTTTTATACATAAATATGTATCCCGGTGTGTAAGGAGACTCAGAAAGTGTCACAAATACAACCCTCTCTCTTTCCCTCCTTACCCACATCTCTAAAAACGGGGGTACAAACGAGCTGATCCAGATTTGCTGCCGATATGACGTCATATCGGAAAAGTGGGCTGGCTTTACGTTGAACTCCTGGTAACGTCCCACCCACGTGACACGTCTCAACCTATCGTCTGCAATATACAGTTGCAAGTTGAATCCCCTCTGCAGCACCTCTGTGTCTCTGTGCAGGATGTCTGCAGGAGGGACTTAGAGTTGATGTATATATAATACATATAATGTCACTGTTCTAGTGGTAAACACTGAGAAGTGTTTCAGAAATAATGCTGGATGTGGTTTGGAACATAATATGGCGTTTAACCACGGCAGCGTTTAGCTGAGTTTCTCCATTAGAAACTTCTCTCTTCAGACAGAGAGATCATGATGCTCCAAAGGGATCATGGCCAGCTTCAGCTCGACTCAAATTTAAAGCGACAGTCACAGAATCAGCAGTTTCGAAAACGGGGCTGAAACAGAGGAATAGCGGATATGCTAAAATCAATGATCCGTTTGGTATATTGAGCAAAACACGTCAGAGACTTGTTTTTTTTTATATATCTTTGAGATCTATACTATATGCCATAAAAGAGCATAATAGGAGACCTTTAATGTAAATGATACCATACAGCCGGCCTGTGTGGGAAGTCAATGCGAGAGAGCTTTACCACTGACCTCACTGCTAAACCCAAAGTATCTTTTAGCGGCACACAGGTTACACCACAGCAAGAATAGTTGACCGGTGGGTCCTGCAGTGCATGCAATAATAATAATAATAATAGTTTGAATTTATATAGCGCCTTTCTAGGTACCCAAGGTCGCTTTCCATTTTGTGAGGACAGAAAACAAAAAACCAGGGCAAATAAAATAGCAAACAGAAATGGCAGTTGTGGTACCTTAAACATGGCGCCCCTGACTGTGGAGGACTTAAACAAATCAGAGATGGAGATCATCCGCTGCTGTCAACGCTGCAGGTTCCCGGAAATCTCTGCTCTGAAAAAATAAAAAAGACACTGGTTAAAGGTATCAGTCCCATTCACAAACTAGATCTAGTGTTGCAAGATGGCGTCCTGAGAGTTGGAGGTTGACTCAGTAAGTCTGCAATGCCCGAAGAATCAAAGCACCCCATAATCATGCCCAAAGGACACGCATCCTACAACACTGCTTCTGCAACAAATACATGAATGAGTCGGTTACTCAGGAAGAAACTACATGCTTACCCGTTTGCGCAGAAGTTTAGGGGTCCTGCAGCCAACACGGATGGCAGATTTGCCTTCTGATAGACTGCTTCCTGACAAACCACCTTTCACCAGTATAGGTGTGGATTATTTTGGGCCCATAGAGGTCAAAAGAGGTTGCTGCATCGTTGAAAGGTATTGAGTACTGTTTACATGTATGACGACCCAAGACCCATACACCTAGAGGTCGCTAACACACTCGACTCGAGTCCTGTATAAATGTTCTTTGTCGCTTCATGTGCAGAAGAGGTCAACTGTTGCTTATCAGATCCGACAACGGCACCAACTTGGTCAGCGTAGACAAAGAATTTTGGGCGCCCCCTATAGTCCGTTGAAAAAAAAGCTGCATCGGCAGCAAACTGAAATGTCGATATTTGTAATCCACAAAAAAAGGAAAGAAAAAGGATCCTCGGCCGATCTCACCCTGTGTTGCGGAGAGTAGTCCTTTGTTCTCAGCAAGCGCGTCCTCTCCACGGCGACGTGCGACAGATGGGCGATGTGTAGCACCTTTAACCTTAATGGAAGAAAGCAACCCACATTTCCCCTAGGTTCAGAAAGTTGGACTCTGACTGGAAGTTGAACAGTGATCTTTTATTGCCTCCTAAACAATTATTATTTTGCAGTGCATGGAATTAGGAAAAACAAAAATAGAGCCCTTTCACGTAAAATAAAAGTATGATAAAGTTCAAAGAAAGTGTCTTTTCTTCTATATCAGAAGATGGGCTTCAATCTTGTGTTGTGTGTGGATATGTCTGTTTGTTCTACTACCTGGGTAGGTTTTGTGGTGAACTTTCTTATCTGTCAAGTGAAGTGAGTAGATGTCTGTGGTCTTCGGAGTGGATCCCGATCTTTGTCTGCTGTCGATTGCCTGGCTCGCCAGTGAACCGCCAAAGGTTCAGAATCGTACCGATCAACCCCTGACCCAGCAAAAAAACAATCTACACTCATGGTGCAGCAAATACATTTCAATTACTACCGTATCCATATTCATCACATGACTTTCTACTACTCCTACTCTGATTCTCTGCATATACATATCCAGATGCAGTATACGCAGTTCCAATCATTGTAAATGGTGGTGTACACATTTACAGTACGAATATTGTAACAATCATTCATCATGAACTTTTATCTTGACATAAGTAGACTTATTTATCTCTATAAGCAGTATTCATATTTTTGAACAGCTTTTTAAATCAATATTTATCTTTTGAACTGTAAATGAACTGTATCAATTCACTCCTTTTTAATCAACATGAGTCAAAATGACCTCCATGAAATAATCACAATGGGTACACAGTAAAGTACATCAGAACAATATTATTACAACCTGATGTAACCGATGTATTAATTTATCATATTTATATTTCACCAATAATCCATTTCTATTCATATTTTCTATGTAAATACTTGTTAGTGTATATTTATTTTGGGGAGCTTTTATTTTGATAAGTATCCTTTTATTTTGTGACTCTAGACATTGTTCTGGTAGATTCGCGCTACTTTCCTCAGTCGGCTTCAGGTTCCGTTGAGGAGAGGTATGCATGTTAACGATATCAAGTGAAGTTGCTGTACTGATGTTATTGTGTTCCACACAGTCCTGGATAAAATAAATCTTGGTTGGCAAGGCAGAAGATCTCCTGATCTATTCCACATCACCCACAACACAACGCAGAGTTAGTAATTGACGTCTCAGACCAGACCGGCTACAGTGGTGCCGTGACCCGGATTCACAGTGCTTCAGACTGTTCCATCGTCGTTCCTGAGGCTGTGGATCAACATCAGTTTGGTCACCAGAGGTTCCTACACATCACACATTTACGTTCATGAACTGAAGAAAAGTATTACGCAAAAAAAAAAAGTAATAATTTGGAAAACATTTTTTTTCTATGTAGTCGTTTTACATTTCTTGTTTTGAAGGTACATTTAACATTTCTGTATATTTTATTGTGTACTGATTTTTTAAGTTTTGTATACAAGGTTGAAAATGACATATGTTACTGGCAAAACGGATTAGGACGAAGTCCTAGCGGACAGTTTTAGTTTTGGTTTTGAAAGAGGGAAACCTATCAGTGGGTTACCTTTTACCCCAGTCAGAGGTGCAGCTAATGTAGATTCGCCAGCTTTCTGTTCTACTCGCATGCCAGACCATGCAGCATCCTGTCTTAGTCAGAGAGACTCACTTTCAGGCCTTCCATCCACAGATGATCCAGTTCTAAATAACCTGATAAAACACATTGCTCAGCAGGTAGGACAGACTATAAGAGACCAGTTAAGGGGTGAATGTGAAGAAAGGGATGTTAGAGACACACAAGCTCAGAGCAGTGTTGGCCAGTTACCCAGTGATTCAACCTACCTCAACTTGACTGGTGCAAAGTTAGTCCTGCAGTCTGATGTGAGAGAGCCTCCAGTCTTTTAGGGGAGATGGATCTGACAAGGACACAGTCTGTGAGTGGGAGGAGTTAATGGAAGTGTACTTCAGGAAACGAGCCACACCTCTGAAAGAACAGCACACTGAGATAATGTCTAAGTTAATGGGCAAGGCTAAAGACATAGTGAGGATAACTCTGAGGAGCATCCCATCCATGAAGCCTCAAGATAATCCAAAAATAATCTATGACATCCTAAGGCAACACTTCAGTGAGGTAACTTTTTCGTGTATGGCCATGGCTGATTTCTACAGCACAGTTCCAGTGACAGGAGAGACCCATGTGGAGTACTGGCTTCGGCTAAACAAGGCAGTTGATGCAGCACAGGAGGGCTTGAAGAGGCTAGGACGAAATATGGAGGATCCTTATCAGGAGGTAGCCATGATGTTTGTCAAATACTGCCCAGATAACAGTCTTGCTGCTGTTTTCAAGTTTAAAGCACCCAATAAATGGACAGCCAGTGAACTCCAAGAGCATATTGATCGCTACCAGACTGAAATCAAAGAACAGGTGCTTTCCAAATCAAAGCAACTTAAACCGGTGACAGTTCAAGTCCAGGCTCCTGCACCTGACACATCAGAGACAGCATGTCACCCAGAAGAGTCATCTATGCAAGGTGAGAACAGCGCAGCCTCCAAGCCCCCTTGTAATGATAACTGCTTGAAAATGTTAGTCAGTCTTTTTGATCGAGCACTGTCACAGAACAACCATGCTGCACACAAGCCAATCTCCCCTGATCAGTTTCAGCCTAGAGCCTGCCGGGTCTGCAAGTCTCTGGACCACACCACTCTTGCACATTGCAGGCAGAAGCGCCTGTGCCTAGCATGCTTTGAGCCAAACCACATCAAGAAGGACTGTCTTAATCGTCAGGTTGGCCAAGGTCAGCGTGCCTTCCCACCACAGAACACCCAACCTTTAAACTAGCTGGCCCGCACTTAGTGAGGGAATGTGTGGGCACCAAAAAAGAAACCCTCAACGATGGTGATATGGAACATCATTATATAAAAGCATGTACAGCAGCACCCGCTGGTGCTAAAGTAATAGTGCAAAACACACAGAGAGTGGGCCCCTTTGATGAACTGTTTTACACCCCTGTTAGCATTAACAACGCATTTCAGGTGCAGGGGATGCTTGACTCCGGTTCTATGGCCTGTACACTCAGTGAGCAGGCAGAGCAGAAGATGTTGAGTGAGAATGTTCTCTCAGAACCCATTCTTATGGCTCAAGAGGTTGTGCTAGTAGGCTGTGGAGGGACACTGAGCAAGTGCATGTACAAAATGGAAATGAAACTGTATGGGGAGAGCTTTATTGTACCTGTCTTTGTGGTACCCGGCCAACGTGATGACTTGATCATAGGCACAAATGTCATCAGATTTCTCATGCATCAGCTGAGAATCACCAGTGATTATTGGCGTCTTGTATCTAGTGGCAATCTCTATCCAGAGTGTGAACAGTTCCTTGATCTCATGGCAAACTCATCCAGGTGGAGAGGCGAGGAGCTTCCAGACAAGATTGGAACTGTCAAACTCCAGCAAGCAGTCACCTTATTGGCCAAGCAAGAACATTTAGTCTGGGGAAAACTACCAAATAACGTTCCCATGTCACCAGGCAGCATGGTTATTGTTGAACCCGCCTCGTCCAAGTGCATGCCTCGAAACATCATGGTCGGTCGTGTTATCACCCCATTGTGGGGTGACAGATGGATTCCAATGAAAGTCACTAACATGTCAGATAAGCTCATCACCCTGAAGAGGAACAGCAAACTGGCCGACGTGTCCCCCTGTCTAGCTTTGGAAGATTTTGAGGTTTTCCAGGGTATCAGTCAATCTGATAAAGCCGAGGAGGAGAAAAAGCATGATAATGCTAAGCCTACAAACCTCAAACAGCGGCTACAACAGGTTGGACTCACTGACATTGAAGTTGATCAGTGCCACGCTGCCCAAATGGGGAAAGAGAGGTTGGTCGGGCTGCTTGAAAAGTACAATGACATTTTTTCCAATCATGCACTGGACTGCGGCGAGGCAAAAGGCTTTATGCATCGTATCAGGCTCACTGATGAGAGACCATTCCGCCTCCCGTACCGGCGGGTACCACCAGCCGACTACCAGAAACTGCGACAAGTTCTGTCAGAAATGGAAGAACAGGAAATAATCAAAAAGTCAATGAGTGAGTACGCCTCTCCCCTCGTGCTTGTGTGGAAAAAAGATGGCAGTTTGATACTCTGCACAGATTTCAGGTGGCTGAACGCGAGGACGCTCAAGGATGCGCACCCACTGCCACATCAGTCAGACTGCTTGGCTGCCCTGGGTGGGAACACTTACTTCAGCACAATGGATCTGACCTCTGGTTTCTATAACATCCCAATGGCAGAAGAGGACAAGAAATACACCGCATTCACGACTCCAATGGGATTGTATGAGTACAACCGAATGCCACAAGGTTTGCGCAACAGTCCAGCTTCATTCATGCGAATGATGCTCAGCATATTTGGAGATTTGAACTTCAGCAGTCTGTTGTGCTACCTTGATGATCTGCTTGTGTTTGCCGCAACTGAAGAAGAGGCTTTGGAGAGACTGGAGGTCGTTTTCCAGCGGCTCAGACTCCACAACCTTAAACTGAGCCCCAAAAAATGCCATTTGATGAAATCCTCAGTCAAGTTTCTAGGTCACATTATAGATGGCAATGGAGTGACTATGGACCCAGCGAAAATTGAGGTCATAACAAAATGTCGAAGTTGGACCTGATGGAGGATGATGGCTGCACGCCATCGGTGAAGAGGGTAAAATCATTTCTGGGAATGGTGTTTTACTACCAACACTTCATCCCTAACTGCTCTGCCATGGCCAAGCAACTGTTTGCCCTTACTGCAGGACAAAAGAAACGAGGGAAAGTCAAAAAAAACTCAAACGCTGGCTCTTTCAGGAGACTAAAGCCCTCTGATTGGACAGAGGAATGTGATAAGGCTCTGTGTAACCTGAAAGAGAGCCTCTTGAGCTGTGTCATCCTTTCACACCCAGATTTTTCTCGGCCCATGATTCTATCTATTGATGCCTCGCTGGACGGGCTAGGGGCTGTGCTGTCACAGATACCAGCTGGTGAAGAGAAAGCGCGCCCCATTGCATTTGCCAGTAAGACTCTTAGCAGTTCTCAGAAGAAATACCCCGCCCATAGACTTGAGTTTCTAGCCTTGAAATGGAGTGTGTGTGAGAAATTTAGCCATTTGTTGAGAGGCCATTATTTTACAGTATGGACTGATAATAACCCTCTTACCTATATCTTGACGAAACCTAAGCTTGGTTTCAAGGTTTTATTTGTCATATGCACAGCAGATACAACGTATATGTTGGCAATGAAAATCTTATGTCGCGTGCTCCTCCAACAACTCCACATACATGGTGCAAATAAGATAAATAAAATAGTGCAAAAAGAGAGAAGAATATTTACAATAACAACAATAAAGATTTGAGGATGTGAAATATATACATATTTGGAATACATTGAAAGTATTTAAACACTTTACACTGTTGAATGAGGAGGTATGGGCAGATGCATATATTATGTATAGCAGATATGTATGGCAGATATGTATATAGATATGTGTACTATAAACAGATATGTATGGCAGATATGTATATATATATATATATATGTATGTGTGTACTATAAAAAGATGTGAGTAGACATTCACAGAGCTCAGGAGTTCAGCAGTCTTATAGCCTGTGGTATAAAACTGTCTCTGAGTCTGGTGGTCTTGGTCCGGATGCTGCGGTACCGTCTGCCAGACGGCAGCAGACAGAACAGACTATAGCTGGGGTGATTGGGGATCCTTTAATATCCTACCGGCCTTCTTCCTACACCGCTGGGTGTAGAGGTCCTCCATGGATGGCAGCTCCGTCCTGGTGATGTGCTGAGCAGTTTTCACCACCCTCTGTAGAGTCTTACGGTTGAGGGCGGTGCAACTGCCATACCAGGCGGTGATGCAGCCAGTCAGGATACTCTCGATGGTGCACCTGTAGAAGTTGCAGAGTATCCTGGAGTCCATGTTGAACTTCCGCAGCCTGCGGAGGAAGAAGAGCCGCTGTCGAGCCGTCTTGGATATGACCCTGGTGTGATGTGTCCATGTCAGGTCCTCACTGATGTTTACCCCGAGGAACCTGAAGCTGCTGACTCTCTCCACAGGAGTCCCGTCGATGGTGATGGGTGTGTGTGCCTCTCTCTGCCTCTTCCTGTAGTCCACAATCAGCTCCTTTGTTTTGCTGACGTTGAGATGGAGGTTGTTGTCCTGGCACCAAGATGTCAGGGCTCTGACCTCTCTGTACGCCGTCTCGTCGCCGTCTGTGATCAGGCCGATGACGGTCGTGTCGTCAGCAAACTTGATGATGGTGTTGGAGCTGTGTGTGGCCACGCAGTCGTGCGTGAACAGGGAGTAGAGGAGAGGGCTGAGCACACAACCCTGAGGGGCTCCGGTGTTGAGGATCAAGGTGGAGGATGTGATGTTCCCCATCCGCACTGCCTGGGATCTGCCCGTTAGGAAGCTCATGATCCAGTCACAGAGGGTGCTGTTGAGCCCAAGGTCCCTGAGCTTAATGATGAGCTTGGAGGGCACAATGGTGTTGAATGCTGAACTGTAGTCAATGAACAGCATTCTCACAAAAGTGTTCCTCTGGTCCAGGTGGGAGAGGGCAGTGTGGAGGGTGAGGGAGATTGCATCATCCGTGGACCTGTTTGCTCTGTAGGCAAACTGCAGGGGGTCCAGTGAGTCAGGGAGGGAGGAGGTGATAAAAGTTTTGACTAACCGCTCAAAGCACTTCATGATGATGGAGGTGAGTGCAACTGGGCGGTAGTCATTGAGGCAGATGGGTTTTGTCTTTTTGGGGACAGGGACAATGATGGACTCTTTAAAACATGTGGGGACTACAGACTGGAGCAGTGACCTATTGAAAATGTCTGTGAACACATCTGCCAGCTGAACTGCACACACCTTGAGAGCACGGCCAGGGATGCCATCAGGTCCAGGAGCCCTGTGTGCGTTGATCCTTTCCAGAGATCTACACACATCTGCACTGGTTAAAACCAGTGAGCAGGGATCCTGGGCCTTTTGTGCCTCCACAGCCGGGGGCTTCTCAAAGCGTGCATAAAATGTGTTCAGTTCATCTGGGAAAGATGCAGACACTTCCTCAGCACCACTCGTTGTCCTTTTGTAGTCTGTTATTGTTTTTAGTCCAGACCACATATTTCTGGCATTGGAGCCCTTGTAGTTAGACTCTACCTTGTCCCTGTATTGTCTTTTCGCACTGCTAATAGCTCTCCGGAGTGCATACCTGGAATTCCTGTACTCATCCAAATCACCGCCGCTGTGTGCGATGGCCCGTGCTTTAAGTTTAGCTTAGACCTCGCCGTGTATCCAGGGCTTCTCATTTGGGAATGTCCGTACAGTAATCCGCGGCACGACGTCATCGATGCATTTGCCGATGTAGCAAATGACAGCGTCAGTGTGTGTGTTTATATCGTCCTCCTCAAACACACACCACTCCGTGATGCCAAAGCAGTGGCGGAGAGCAGAGTCAGACTGCTCGGACCAACGCTGCACTGTCCTTGTCACAGGTCGGTCCCTCTTCAGTCTCTGCCGGTAAACGGGGAGCAGAAGAAGAGATATGTGGTCTGACTTGCCGAAGGGGGGTTGGGGGAGGGCTTTATATCCATGCTGGAAAGGAGTGTAAACATGGTCTAGTGTATTTCCACCGCGCGTGGGGCAGCTGACGTGCTGATAGTATTTCGGCAGGACTTTCTTCATGTTGGCTCTGTTAAAATCCCCGGCCACAATAAATGCGGCCTCTGGCCGAGAAGTCTCTGTCCTGTCGATAATCCCATACAGCTCCTCCAGCGCTGTGTTGTTGTCAGCGTGCGGCGGAACATACACTGCTGTTAGAACAACCGATGTGAACTCCCTCGGCAGATAAAAAGGCCGGCATCCAATCATGATGTGCTCTAGGCTGGGAGAACAGTCCGAAGAAATTATCTCCACATCTGAGCACCAGTTGTTGTTAATCATGAAGCAGACACCTCCTCCCCTGCTCTTCCCTGAGTTTATTTTCCGGTCCTGGCGATGAATGGAGAATCCGTGTGGAGCAATGGCGGCGTCCGGTATCGTGGGGTCGAGCCAAGTCTCCGTGAAAACCAAAACATTACAGGTCTTAATGTCCCGTTGAAATGCCACCCTGCTACGGAGTTCGTCCAGTTTATTATCCAGGGATTGGACATTTGCCAGAAGTAAACTCGGTAGAGGATGCCTGTTTTCACGTTTCCTCAGCCTGACCAGGACCCCGGCCCGGGAACCTCGTGGTCTCTTCCTCCTGCGCTCCACAGGTAGAGCTCCAGCAGGTAAACACGGAGACTCTCCATTGTTTGCAGGTCGTCGTGGATTATTGCTGTCCACCAGCGACCTGATGTGTAAAAGTTGTTCTCTATCATATTGGATGATAGGGCTCACTTGGGCGGTTTGCATGTTGCAAAAAAAGCGTGTAAGCAGCGCTGGGTCTCCAAGCTCTCCCCTTACACATTCGACCTGAAACACATACCTGGCACCAAGAACATAGTGGCTGATGCTCTCAGCAGAGACCCCTTTGCAAGAACAGTTAGCCACAGGCTCATCACAGAGCAGTACAGCCACCTTCTTGCTGAAGCTGAGGGTGTTAGTCACGACGGCATCCAAGACACCTTTCGACTTAAAGTACAGTGTCAGCGGATGAAGAAGTTAACTGGTGGTCGTGTGAAGCCTCAATCTGACCCCCTCAAGTGTCACTGTGATTCTGTGGAACGGGTCCACTCCGATCAGGGAGCTAATTTTGATAGTGACCTCATGGCAGAACTGCTTGAACTCTCTGGAGTCTCCAAATCACACACTACAGCGTACCATCCTATGGGAAATGGAGGAACTGAAAGATTCAATCGAACACTTGGAAGCATGCTGCGAACTCTTCCCCTCAAAGAGAAACACAAGTGGCCTCAACAGATACAAACTCTGACATTTGCATATAATGCAACAGTGCATGAGACCACAGGATATGCACCGTTTCAGCTTATGTTTGGCCGAACCCCAAGGCTCCCTGTGGATGTGATGTTTAAGCAAGTACTGCATGACCCAGTGGTTGTTGATTACAAAAGCTATGCAAAAACACTCATGGCACATCTTCATGAAGCAGCAAGGATTGCTAGAAAACATGCTATCAAAGAACAAGGCAAACAAGCAAAAGGCTACAACAGAAAAGTTGTGAAAGGCACTCACCTGAACATAGGAGACAGAGTGCTTGTTGCAAACAAAGGTGAAAGAGGAAAGAAGAAACTGGCTGACAGATGGAATCCAACAGTGTATACAGTCAAAGACAGAAACCTGCAGACACACAGGTACAAGCTGGTGGAAAGTAAGGGCGACACAAAGATAGTGCATCGCAACCTGGTCCTGGACATCAGCTTTTTGCCTATGGTGACGACTGCAGAAGACTTGCGTGACACTGAGTCGGAGGAAGGGTTGTGTGCCGCTGAGTCTCTGGACTGTTTGGAGGAAGAGGATTCGAGAGGAAGAACCAGTGCATGGATAATGAGTGGATCGGAAGGGACCCAGAGTCAAGCAATCCTGAGTGAGGGATTGTCTGGGTTGGATCAGTCGAGTCAGGGTGTTCCAGAGTTGGACTGTGAGGAGCGGTCTGTGGATGAACAAGTCCGGTGCTTTCCAAGTGACCAGAGCCAGTCGGGGAGAGACAGTGACTTGGACAGTTTGGTTGTGGTGGCTGGCTCAGACTCATCGTTCATGTCGCGTGTGCGTTCGGGGCGCCCAAACACTCAATCACATCCTGCAGACACAGGTAATGACACAGAGACAAAGTCACGACTAACGGACACAGTTCATGAGACGGGTACCCAGGTGCGTTCAAGGGACGTAGAGCATGACACACCCACAGGTGCACTCGTCAACAGACACTGAGCCTGTAGTCAGGACACGAGCAGGCAGGATCAGTAAAAGGGTCAATCAACTCATTGAATCCATGGTCCAAAAGCCTCTTGATTTAAGGGGTTTGGCAAGTTCAGTTAGCAGGAGGTCTCAGTCACTTCTTACACTGTTTTAAGGGGGACAACCCTATCTTTGTTTTCTTCGTACCTTTGATTTTTTTTATATACCTCTAAGGGACAATGTGACTATTGTATGGTTTTACATGTAGCATGTTTTGTGTTTGAGAGTGGCAGGGAGTTTGTATGGTGTACAAGGCATCATATTAATCTAGGAGGGACTAAGGCTTGATCACCCTTATGTTTTCTCTGAACTTATATAGTAGGTGGCTTATACAGCCGATGGTAAAGCTTGGTAAAGTTTTTCAGTGAACCCTGGCCAGGTTTTGTGTCCGTTGTCTTTGAGGTCAGAATGGCTTATTCAGAGGTACAGTATGGTCTGGATTTTGGTGAAATCTAGGAGGGGTGAATGTAACCGATGTATTCATTTATCATATTTATATTTCACCAATAATCCATTTCTATTCATATTTTCTTTGTAAATACTTGTTAGTGTATATTTATTTTGGGGAGCTTTTATTTTGATAAGTATGCTTTTATTTTGTGACTCTAGACATTGTTCTGGTAGATTCACGCTACTTTCCTCAGTCGGCTTCAGGTTCCGTTGAGGAGAGGTGTGCATGTTAACGATATCAAGTGAAGTTGCTGTACTGATGTTATTGTGTTCCACACAGTCCTGGATAAAATAAATCTTGGTTGGCAAGGCAGAAGATCTCCTCATCTTAGTTAGTAATTGACGTGTCAGACCAGACCGGCTACACTGACATCATATTCCATCTGTCAAGTAGAAAGACTTAAGTTAAAGTTCTGAGAAAAATAACATTTCCTATAGATTTGAACAATGAAAACAGAACATCTTATTGTGAACACATTTGTTAAAATAAACATGGTAGTTTAGCCAGCTACACATTAGCTATATTGAAAATCAAAGTATATACCTGAGCTAGCTTAGCGATGCTACCCGCGACTAGCCTTAGCGCGGTAGCTTGCAATCTTTCTAAAGTCGTATTTTCACATATCACAATGATACAATAGTACCATGGTTAGAACATTGGACAACATCTCTACAACTCCGACTGGTTTTAATGAAAGTATCTCAGTAAGCAGCATGTTCACATGAGCTAACATCATCCAATGCTCTTATCAGAGTTCAACAGAAGGCTTGAAGCAGTTCCTCTCTCTCTCTCAACAACTCACAAGGCTCTCTCCTAATACACAAGAGATTTATCAATACACTACGCCGGGATTTATCGTTCATTTATGAGGTTTTGTTAGCAGGAGTACTGCCAACACACAGCAGGAGTCCAATAGTGCAACACTAGAAAGGTAGACGAGACGAATTCATATTTATTATATAGCAAACAAAGGAACTGCTCTTCCAGCCTTCATCATATTGGGAGCGGGCCAAGAGAAAAAATCACGCGCAGAACATTCATATATATAGGGGGTGTGACGTCACCAATCATATTCATCTCATATAAAATCAATAGCACCCCCTTATGGTGTGGAACAGGTAAGTAGTACAGAATACATCTCAGTCAATCATACACACATATGTCAACACTCCCACTTATGAGTGACTTGTATCCTGTACAGCTTTTAACAATCAGAATAAACCCAGAAATAAATCAAAACATTTTACAGTACATACAGTACTTAACATATTTACAGCTCATCAGACGCTTACACCAAACATGGCTCCTGAACATTTCATCAGTTTAACCTTTGAGACAGGCTTGGTCATAGCATCTGCTATCATCTCATCAGTAGGACAGTAAACAAGTGTCATCTTCCCTTCTTTAATGGTTGACCTTATGAAATGATACTTGATGTCTACATGTTTGCACCTTTGTCTGCACACAGGATTCTTCACAAGTGCAATGGTGCCCTGGTTATCCTCGTGAACAACAGTTTGAACATATTCATAGGAATCCATATCCTTCAGTAATTGCTCTAAATAGATACACTCCTGTATTGTTCGAGCTAAAGCCATATATTCGGCTTCACATGTCGATAACGCTACTGTGGGTTGCTTTTTGCTTCTCCAAGATACCAGTGAGCTGTTTTTGCTCATGCTCACACAGTAGCCAGACGTGCTCCGTCTGTCACTGGTGTCTGCGCCCCAATCTGCGTCACTGTATGCCCAGAGGCCTAAACCATCGCTGCTTTTCCTAAAAGTCAGCTGCTTGTCAGTAGTACCTTTTAGATAACGCAGTACATGTTTCACTGTCACCCAGTTTTCTTCTGTGGGGTTTGCAAAATGTTGTGATAGCTTGCCTACCACAAAACATAGATCAGGTCTCGTACAAGTAGTTAAGTAGATGAGACTACCTACAGCTTCCCTGTATTTCCTTACATCAGTCATCTCAGGTGCATCATCAGTGTAGTCAACCTTTTGTTCATATGGTGTCTCGCGTGTTCTGCACTCCTGCATATCAAAACGGTTGAGAATCTTGTCAACATACCTCTGTTGTGACATTGTTACACAATCATCAGTCTGACTGAAGTCTATGCCTAGAAAATGCTTCAACCTGCCTAGGTCCTTCATCTTAAACCTGGTGGAAAGCATTGCCTTCACTTGCTCTAGACTTCTCATGTTATTCGCTGCGATGATAAGATCATCCACCCAAATGACTATAATCACCTTCCCTGCCTGCTTAGACTCTTTTGAGTATACACAATGATCCGCTGGGTTCTGTGTGAAGTTGTCATTTATCAAGCATTTGTGTAGCATCTCATTCCAGTTACGCCCCGATTGCTTCAGACCATAAATAGACTTCTCTAATTTACACACTAGGTTTCCTCCCACTTTTTCGTCACCTTCAGGTTGATCCATGTAAATGTCTCGGTCTATGGGTGCATGTAGATACGCCGTCTTTACGTCCATTTGGTGTAGTACCAAGTTTTCTTGGGCTGCCTTTTGCATGACTACACGCACACTGGTCATATTGGCCGTGGGGGAGAATGTCTCACCATAATCTATTCCCGCTCTCTGGCTATACCCCTTCGCCACAAATCTGGCCTTGTACTGCTCATGTCCATCACTATCCTCCTTAATAGAGTAT
The DNA here is from genome assembly GCF_036324505.1 of Eleginops maclovinus. Lineage (NCBI taxonomy): Eukaryota > Metazoa > Chordata > Actinopteri > Perciformes > Eleginopidae > Eleginops > Eleginops maclovinus. The sequence goes on along the minus strand of NC_086364.1, from coordinate 362,330 downwards.
ACCCACCTACCTCCCACTGTCTTTCTGCCCTCTGGCAATTTGGTCAGGGTAAAGGTCTGGTTTTCCTCGAGTGACTGCATCTCGTCGTCCATTGCCCACTTCCATTTACCTGCCAGTGGTGATGCCATAGCCTGTTTAAAGGTCAGTGGCACACCACACATTGCTCGATAGCAATAGTCAATACTGGTGAGCGTACTATCATCATCACCACTATCTTCCTGAGTAGCGTAATCAAAAAGATAACTCGGGGGCTTACGCTCTCTAGTGGGGTATCTCCCACTGCTTGGGGCCTGTGGCGTCACCCTGTGGTGCTCCTCACCATCATCTCCTGGGGATTGTGGACTGTCAGTCTGTACGTCTGTGCTCGTAGCACTGGGCTGTGATGTGTCTGTCTTCTCACTATTTTCAATGGGGTCAAATCCTAAGTCCTGAGTCTGAGTCTCACTGTCACATGTGGTCTTTGTGATAAATTTGACCAATCTGTGCTTCTGCACTTTTCCCTTGGTGGGGTGGTAAACTAGAAAAGCGGGGCTGCCTTTGTCGTGCCCTACGAAGAGCCCCTTCTTACACCTCGGATCTAGTTTACCCTTGTCTTGTTGGTACGCGTAACACTCTGACCCGAATTTGTGCATCTTAGCTAGATCACATTTCTTCCCTGTCAATGCTGTGTACGGTGTTGTCCCAATGTGCTTGTTAAAGCATCGGTTTCTGGTGTAGGCTGCTTCCTGAACAGCATAATGCCATAGGGTCTTAGGTAATTTGCTGTCAATAAGCTTACACCTAGCCATCTCGAAGAGAGTGCGCCCCTCCCTCTCAGCTATCCCGTTCTGGTGTGGGGAGTAAGGACAGGACGTCTCATGTCTTATTCTGTTCTTACTTAGTAGTGACTTAAACTCTCTGCTAGTAAACTCGGTCCCGTTGTCTGACCGGATGCACTTCACACTGCCATAAGGCGCTACGTCAGCCAGAAACTTTTCAGTAGCCTGTACGGCATCACTCTTCGCTTTCAGAAAGTAAGTGAAAACTACTCCTGTGCACAAATCTGTAAAAGATTGCATATACCTGTAACCATCAATTGAACCATTTGTCACTGGACCAGCTAGATCAGTGTTTACCAACTCAAGTGGTGTTTGCACCTTGTCAGTTGCATTTCTGTTTCTCGTCTGAGTAAACTTCCCCTCTATGCACACATGACATTCTTTGTCAGGCTTACGCTTTGCACTTTAATGTGCATGCCTACGGTTACATCCTGCAGTTTCAGTATGTCATCATAATTACAATGCCCCATAATTTCATGCCAGGTTTGGATATCATGGCTAACATTGCACACATCATCTTCATCACACTCTGTTTGCAAGTAATACATTCTGTTACACACTTGAATGTTAAACCTTGCGCCGTTAGACGCCACAAGAACATTGTTACCTTCCTCGAAGAGTACCTTGGCACCATGTGCAGTGGCACATTTCACGGAGAAGAGTTCTTGTGGGAATGAAGGGATGTACAGGGCGTTCTTAAGAGTCACTGTACATCTGCGTCCTTCGCTGTCGATGAGACACACCTGCGCGTTCCCTCTGCCTTCCGCCAACCCGAACGTCCGCCTCCCGTCGGCCAGTTCCATGCTGTGGCCCTCTGGTTTGAATGTGCTGTCGAAGGTCTTGAACCGGCTTCTGTCGTTCAGCATGTGGGATGTCGCGCCTGTTTCGACGATCAACCCTTTTCCCTCGATCTGCCGCTGCTGCGCTGGCTTGCAGGTGTCCTCGGTCTCTGCCCGGAATGTGACGTCGTCTCCCGCGGGTCCCCGCGCGCCGATCCGTCCTCCACCACTCGCTGCACGACCGCCGCTGCTGCCACCGCTGCCATCTTCAGCGCGAGCGCACCTAGAGCTTTGTGCACGTTCTTTCTTCCTGCAGGCTTTGTCGCTGTGGCTTGTGCTTTTGCAGGAACCGCACCAAACTTTCCTCGTGCATTCATCTTTTCGATGTCCCTTTTCTCCGCACCGCTAACACGCCATGTCTGTCGAAGATCCGCCGCTCCTTTTCTTCAGTGCTGCGCGGGCTTTCAGCACCCTTTCTCCCGCCATCTCGGCTACTGGCTCTGCATCCTCCGACGCCTCGAAGTTTCGCAGCTTAGCCTTGAACTCCGCCAGTTTCATCTCCGCTGAACCATGGGTTACCATCAGCGTAAACGGCTTGTAATTTTCCGGAAGTCCCCTCATAATCATTGCCATCATCAGTCCCTCACTCGGTGCCTCGCCAGCACCTCTGAGCGCTGTAAAGATCTGCTCTGCACGGATAATGTACTCAGTTACAGTCTCTGTATCCGCTTTCTTCAGCGAGGTCAATGTAATGTACATAGAAACAATCCGTGGCCTACATTTGCCAATGTAGTGCTCTCTCAGCACTTGCAGACTCTCACGTCCCTTGTTTTTAGTGTCTCTGAATATCAGTCCCAAACTCACGTTATCCAGCAATGGCGCCAACGCGCAGTATGCGTCCACATTCAGTTCATTATCCTTGCCTCGTTCCTCAACGGTCAGCGGTCCACCAGGCTCATTCAGAATAGTCTCTTTCAGTGCTCGAATTATGTTTTTGTCTTCAAGGGGGTCTCTCTATTTTATAAAAACAAGTTGGACTCCCCGCCCCCCCCCCCATAACCTAACATGTCAATTAAATAGCCGCGTATAGGTGCGAATGGCGCTTTTGCGCACGGTAGACACAACTTACACACGTAACACACGCACAACACAACAGACAGATTTTTTGGGGTTTGTTTTACAGAAATCGGTTCCATTTAATTTAAACATATTATTGATTGTCCATATTTCATTCCAATATCGCAATACATACAAATACATAGATTAAACATATTATTTTGAATTTCAGTTTAGCTAGACTGTGAACTTATGCATTATGTAGCCTATATTGGCTTTGTCAAACAACATAGAAGAAAGCGCAACTTCAACAGACATTCTCAGCACTTGTCAAATCATGTAACCCAATGAACGCATATATAGACAAAACACTCGCATCATGTAGGCCTAACAATTCAGTTCGATGCTCTGATCATGTTTGACCGTGTTGGGCTTTACGGAAATAGATTAAACATATTCTTTTGAATTTCAGTTTAGGGACAGGCTAGACTGTGAACTGTTATGCATTATGTAGCCTATGGCTTTGTCAAACAACATAGAAGAAAGCACAAGTTCAACAGCAAACATGACATTCTCAGGACTTGTCAAATAATGTAACCCAATGAACGCATATATAGACAAAACTCACCCATCATGTAACAATTCAGTTCGATGCTCTGATCATGTTTGTTGGGCTTTACGGAGACAAAAGAGACCAAACTGCCCTGCTCTCAGCTGGCTGGGGCCTGCGCCCAGGAATCCATGATGCTGATGTCCGGTGGCCACTCTTAATCCATGAGTGGACAAACGGCACGGGGTTGAATTTCTCAATAGGAGGTCCATTCAAGTCAATGAATAGCAGGGCAGTGAGGCTCGCTGCACGCAGTCCGTTCCTAGTTTTATCGTCTGTGTCATTGCAAGCCGAGAAACCCCTCTCACACTCCGCTGAGGTCGGGAGTATAGTGCGGCATGCGACGATAAGTTTCTTAAGAGTATTCCCCTGAGAACCTTGAAGCTTCCAATCTCGGAATTCCTCGATAGCCTCGGTAGAAGATTCACAGAGGAGTTTTGCGAATCTCCCCACTTCGCGCTCTCCAAATAGCATTAGGTCTGACCTCTCTGCAGGCCAAAAGTGCTGATCTAGAGGCTTGAGCATGGCAATAAGTTCACTGTCAGGAAGACGTGATCTGAGATTATCAAGGATGGACTGATAAAACTGGGGTTTATTAATCTTAGGCTGCGTTTCCCTAAGCACAACGCCTTTGAACCGACCACTTGCTATGCCTGCGCGAATCTTGGATTCCGTTTTACCGGAATCTTCTTTCATAGCAGACAGTATCTCGGTGGTTTGATGGATTTGTCTGCTGCCATCCACCAGAGACGTGTCCCTTCTCTGTAGTCTCAATGAGAGCCCCTGCAGTTCACGAAGCACATCTTTCATCACTGCCAAATCGGAGGGGAAGCCAGTAGATGTCAGATGCTTGAGTAGGCCACCATACTTCGCCCTCTCCACACCGTTGCGCGAGGCATCTTCGCTGGCCATTGTAAAGTGCTGTGCCAAAACAGGAAAATCTTTCACCACAGCTTTAACTGTCCGGAAACTGCTTGCCACCCACCTGATTGTGAAGACTTTGCCTATTTTTAAAATCTGCATGTTTAGTTCCCTAGCAGCATTTTCAAGCTCCCGTGCGTTTTTGGTGGATTGGTGATATAGACTATGAAGCTTTGAAATAAAAATGTCAAAATGGTTGCACCCAGCCACAGCCTTCAAAGAATCATTAACAGCTAGTTCTAATCGGTGTGCCAGGCAATGTACATCCTGCAGTCGAGGGAAGTCTTGTTTAAGTCTTTCAATGAGTCCTGTATGCCTACCGGTAAGGACAGCGGCTCCGTCTGTGGCTATGCTGATGAAGTTCCTCTTAAGAAATTCTGCCTCTATCCCCACATTTTGAAGACTGTCTTTTAACGCATTGTAAAGAGATCCTGCATCTCCTTTTTCCAACTCAACAATGTCCAAAAACACGTTCTCTACGTCTCCATTACCTGTTACATCGCACCTCATGTAGATAATCATATAGGAGCGTCCATGCACAGTGCTTTCATCCAACGTTATGCTGATACGTGAGTCGAGTTTCAAGACATGGGAAACAAGTCTTCTTTTCATTTCATCTGCTATATGTTTCACAATAGCAGCACAGGAGTGATCGGAGCGGTGTGCAGGGCCCACTGTTGCACCATTAAGCTCATTAACTGTCATCATCGGCGTCATTTTGGTGTATGGCAATCTCTCTTTGGCTATAGTGTACGCCGCCCTAAATGAGCTTGATGTAACGTTGATGGCAGCCAAACTCAGCTCTACAACTTTGGTGGGCAGAACATCTTTTTGTTTTAATTCTGCTATCTCCACTGCTCTTTTATGAGCAAGGCTGTCCCGGTGCAGGTAAATCTTCTTACGTAATTGCTTTTGCAATGAGCTACTGACGGTCCCATTAACCCATGCATCCGAAAGGTGCACCCCAGTCTTTTTTCCATGGAGCAAGAGAGTTTTTGCTGCCTGGCAGGGAGCGCACCCAAGGCCACTCTCACTTGTACACAACCATGGATTTCTCTCCTTCCACGATCGCCACTGTGTGAGCCCCCAGTTCTGAGGCAGGTGGCGCAGGTGCTTCAGTTCCATATCGGTCCCGGACCCCGACCCCGTCTCCGCAGCCTCTTCTCCGTCCAATTCCTCCTCAACGTCCTCATCGTCATTGGTAAGTGTCCCAGCTAAAACATCATGATGACTGGTTGTAGCCACAACGTCCTCTGGCTCAGTAGAGTTAGGCGCCTAGCTAGAACTAGCTGTTGCTAGGCCATTTTCTGATTCTAAATCTGCAACTATTTTTGTTTTTTTAGTGGTAAAACCGAAACTGGTCAGGGCCGAATATGAATTCGGTGCAGGTGGCCTTTTTTTCGGCGGCATAACTGGCAATTACATTTAAATTTAAGATGTGTTGTTGGTCTTTACCTCAAAAGCACATTTTTATGTGACTCCTTCGGACTTGCGAGTGCTGTCAAATCGATCTTATCCAGTTTGCTCACGTAGCCTAGTGGTGTGGTGGTGAAGTGCAGTATGCTGCGCTCTTGAGCGTATAAGCACGTCCGGTATTAGCCTATTTTAATGTAACGTCTTTAATGGTTGGAGACCGCAAAGGGATGGATAATGAGTGTTGTTTACGATTAAATTACAATGCAATATATGGCAGACACCTTCAGATATGAGAGACCCCCTCAAAAATTTGACTTTGTTGCTTTCATGGGAGCCAGTCATCACTCTATGGGAGCTCGGCTCCCTCTGGCTCCCACGTAATTCGAGCACTGGACTCTCTTTTAATCCAACACGGTGCATGCAACACAGCATCCTTTCTTCCCAGAGCTCATATTTTTCGACCCTACCGTCGAACGTCGGCCACTTTGCCTTTTGGTTTGGCATTCTTCTCAGCTTTAGCTTATGTAACCCAGGTGAAAATAGACATGGTTATTAAATAGTTAATAAATAAGAATAAATATCAAACAGAATTTCATCATTTCAAATAATTTACTTTATTGATATTAAAAACATCTTAAACAGATAAATAGGATTAAAAACATTATCATTAGTGAGGGGCCGGGTGCTTCAGCCTTTCCCTTCCTTCCCCTGCCGAGAATCAATCACCAACTGCGGTAAGACTGTGCCAGTAGTAGCCGCCATACTTCTCCCCTCTGGATCACGTGAGCAGTGCGTGGACTGCTCCGCGCTGCTGTGTGAAAGGGAACTTCTCCCTTTCTCTCGCTAAAGGACTGTTTAGCACTAAGGAATTGATTTAATGGACATTGATACAGTTAACCATTTTGTGTTGAGGTTTATGTGCATACTGTGAATGTGTTTAACTGTAAGGTTGATTGATACTGCATTTACTGGTGTTAACTTTCTCTTGTGGGCTTAGTAAGATGCCCTATGTTTCTTGGTTGTAATAACCTACTGATAGAGGGTAATACCAAATGCTTCTGATTTAATTAAAACTAAAATAGGCCTAAGTTGATTAATAATTAAGATGGAAAATTAAAGAACTAGTTATACCAAATAACTGCAAACTAACTGGATAACAAACTAATACTAGAACACTTATAAGAGCTCAACTGAGATACTAACTAAATTACTGAAACTGACTGAGTGAAACTGAAATAGTTTTCTTTATTTAAAGGGTAACTGAGTAAAACTCAGATTCTTCTTTGAATCACTTTGCATTTATGCAAATGGTTTTTCCTGTGTTGTATGTTTTGTATGTGTAATGTCTTAAAGGTACCATTTTCTAAATAATACTTCTACTACTTCTATTTCCTTTTTTGATAAAGCCGGCAATTCTAAACTTATCTTTTGGTCTGTGGTGTTTTCTCTGTTCTCTTGCTAATTATTGTTTTAACCAATTACTGCTCTTCCTACGAACCTAGTTTCTGGTCCAACAACAACAACTCTCTTTTAATATTTGTAGTAAGTGCTACACTTAGCTCCCCGGTTCTACCGCACTAAACTAGTGTAAGAAATGTTCGTTTATTTGAAGCCCAGGAGACGGTTTAAAATAAAGAAAGCAAAACTCCCTTAAAAGTTATAAAAGGAGTGTTTAATAAAAGGATGCAGCGGTAGGTTTTACAAAAGCTTCACAGCTGTGGCTCAATAGCCCGGGACACGCGTCCACAGGCCACTGACTGAGCGGAGCTCATCAGTAGTTACTGTCTGGCGGTCCGGAACAAAAGAGAGCTCGATTTCACAATCCTTACATGTTTTATAGAACCACCCCTTTCCGACCATACAATAAACAACTTCAAAATCAGACGCGCCCCGCTGTCGTGCTCTCATTGGTTGGTAGCGGGGGGCTGGATCCTCCTCTATAGAGCTCCTGCGGTCACGTGACTTTTGGTTGGGAGCCACCATTTTGGCAGTCAACATGACCACCGGTGCCAGTGTTTTCTTACCGAGCGAGTATACTTCTCATTTTAATTCAAGTGAAATTCGGCTTTATAGTACAAAATTAGAGAGATTAAATATAAGCGACCCAGCCTTCATTAAATGACTGGTGTGACGTTATTGTTTATAACCATATCACGGCAGTTAACTATTTGAAATAAAATAATCTGAATAACACACCGATCACAAGTAGACCCAACATGTAATCAGACAGGAGTTTGATCTACCCACCTTTGACGGATGGCTTCTGCAGATATCTTTGCCTGCTCTACTTTGTGCAGTTTAGCCTTCTGCCTTCTGTTAAAAACCTCCAGTCTCGTTTTATGTCTCCTCTTCTCTGGAGATGGAAGGTAATCGAAAATTGAGGGGATAAAATCCGGACTCAACGGATTATCACTCTTTCTCCCTACAAAATAAGAAGGAATATTTCAACACGGGTTTGTTTACCACTAGCTTGCTACAAGCTAACTTGCTAACTGGCTAGGCTGCGCCAGAGCCACACTTGTTGAGTTAAAAAGGGACATCACAGTGTCCGTTAGCTATAATAACTGGGTGCTACTTCTTAAATTAAACTAATTAAATTTAATTAAACTGACCAGAAACTTTTTGTAGCATTGTACTGTATTCCTTCACCCACCTGATATGAAGTGATCACTGCATAAGCGAAAGCCAACGGCCGGGGGGTCCCATCTTTCAGTCTTTTTCTGAAGGCTCCTGGCTCTTTTAATCGCTCCAATCCACTTCTCCCTCCTCTCCGCGTCTTTAGGAATGCGATAATACGATACACCTTTCTTTTTCCCACGCCTATTTGTGCAACCTGGTGCACAGCAGTTATCCACCATCCTTGACAGTCTGCCAGTGCCTGTCAATTTACTGCCGCGATGACTGCCAAAATGGCTGCCCCTGTCGTATCTCGTCACGTGACCAGCATATATGACATCATCTGCAGGAGCTCTATAGGCTGACGTCGTCGGGGCGGGTCCTCTTATGACGTCACCGTCGCCATCTTGTTAGCGAAGTCCTGGAGCTGTCATCTACGATAGTCTATTATGCAATTCTTAGGAGGTTTATCAGTTATTAAACAGGCAACTGTATCATTGCAGCATCAATGAGTGAGAGGTAGAGGCGGTGTGTTTAGTATGCAACTCCACTGGTCCTTCTCCCTCTACTCATATATACAAAACAATATTAGCTTTATGCTATCTGAGGCTAAAAACAACATCCTGTAATACTACCGGAAATGGACAAATATGATCCGTCCAGAAACAGTGAATTATCTTTTAAAGTTCCACTCTAATATATTGATTATTTCTAACAATCCCTCCTTACACACCTTTCAAACGGTGTGTAAACTATAATATAATCAATATGTTCTCCATTTGAATATTGCATAATACAGAATTGTATAGTTAAAAGTTATACATGATCATACAATCTTTTATTATTGAATACTTGTGGCTGAAATCCTGGAATGGCACCTAGAACAATAGCAGCAATTTCCTAAATGCGTAAACTCTTCAATTCCCTCCTTTCATATCTTGTGATGAGGTAAACAAATCATTTTCGATTCTAGTCCAGTGTAAATGCACTTATTCAATATGATCCTATATATATAAAAAATAAATGAACTGTGTGTAAATCATAACAACAATCAACTCTACTATATAATACCAAGGTGTAATAAGTGATTAATCACATCCTAGGAGTAGTTTATAGAGCATTTCATGTATACAGTAATAAGAACTTATAAGACACTTCCTTCAGACGAACTCATCTTGCTCATGGTCTGAATAAGGGATAGGATCATCCTGTTTTTCAATTAACAAATGTAACTGTTTTCTCAAGAGAAATTGACCTTTATTTTTGCTCACTAGAGAGGACCGTGGTGATCAATTGGTCCGCTAAAGTGCGAATACATAGTATGTAACAACATCCACATAGTACCAAGATTGTATCCATTCCTGCATTGAATAACATTGATTCATTATCGGAGTCTAATATTTACTGAACATTCTTTCTAACGTTCCTACAAAGGGGTCCTCTACTCCACTATAGTCTGCTAGCTCGATGATCAGGGCGGTAAGTCCTTCTAACGCTCTGGTTACTGATCCATCTGGGGAAGGGTTATTTGGGATGAAAACACAGCACAAGATTCCAATTAGTCTGCAAACACCCCCTTTATTAGACAAAAACATATCTAAGGCCACCCTATTTGCCAGGCCATCAGACTGGTTCCATCCAACTGTACGTGCAGTTCCCTTACTGCATCATGGGTGTAATTTATGAATCTCTGCTGGTTGTAGTAAATATAGTTGATCCAACCTACATTCTTGTTGATTGTAGGCCAAAGAAATATTAATTCGAATCCTGCAGTTATCTGGTTTCTAGCTTTAAACTCCCTCTCACCAACTACACCAGTGCAAATGTTCCAGGCCAGTCATGTGGAATGCCTGGACACAAAATTTTAGTACCACTGTACCACCGAACATCTGCCCTGGGGTATTGTACGTCAGCCACAGCAATTCCTGAAAGAAGGTCCTGGCTGGTTACTGCTGTTGTGGAATTTCACCATCGTAACGTTCCCATACTGCCTCATCAATGCAAGATCAGTAGAGCCTGCTTTGTTCTACCGCATACACAACCCAATCTTAACCATGCATTAGTGCCTTCATACCATATTTCCACCGCTATAACCTTCTGCACAGTCGATGTACTCAAATATGTCACCAGTCTATTATTATCCAGTATATAAGCCTGCGCTGTTCCTATATGAGGGACTGCATTCAGGGAAGAATTTGAATCTGCCGTTTCAGGGACTATCTCCGCTTGGGGCTCAGCTATTTCTACCAAAACCGAGCACATAGGAACTTTTCCAGGAACCTCAACCCCTAATAGTAAATGAAATGAAGTTGTTTCTCCCCTTGCTTTGAATAGATCATCCAATACCATTTCATGCTTTCACCGTACCAAACACACTCTGTCATTTACCTTTCCTCCTATTTTATGTCTCTCGGGGGATAACACTTCATTTTACCCAACTTTGTAACTGCAAGCTTTCTGTTATTTTTATCCCAACCAGTCACATAATCAAAAATAATTCGACCACTCATTCAAACCATCCTGTATTTCGTTGAAACAACCTGTATGTTTCTTATCTGTTTCAAAACACAAAATAAGTAAATTATGAAAGTTATGCTCATCTGGTATTATCTGTTGTGCAACATTTGTTCCCGTCATTGGAAATTCCTTATGGTCTAACGTGACTTCAAAACGTTATTGGCTTGTGCCATAATTACAAACAAAATGAAATACCCAACTTCCTTCGGTAAATTATGTTACATATTGCAATTAGCTTTGAATTTCCAATAAGTATCTAAATTATTCCTACATTTTAAAATCCCCATTTCAAGTCAAAATGCAATATGTCAACTCCTCTCATTTCTGGAGAAGGATACACTGAATGTGTAGATAGAATAAGACCCAGTAAAACCATGATGCAGCCAGAATGAATGTATTTCCTGGCTGTTGTTCCTGAAAAGGTGTGGATGAAATATACTTCTGTATCAGAATCAATTACCCACGGCTTCCCGTTCCTGCCAATCACTTAACCTCTTTAGATGTATCAGCTTTCTCCTGTGCCAAACTCCATGTCGATCTCTGCCTGAATCGTGTGCAGAAATCCCTCCTTAGGCACCAGACAAACTGCTTCTACCTGTTAGTGTTTAGAAGTTAGAGAGCTGGGACATGAAATCAGAATTCCAACAAAATGTCATCACATTTTTCCTAGGAACTTAGATTACATCTGTGAAATTATTGTTGTGTTTATCACCCTCCTTATACTCATAATCTCCAACTGTCTGTAGTTGAGCCTTACCCTTTGTTCCACTATTTTATTCATCTTACCTGGACCATGTATATCGAGTAGTTGGAGGAGCCTGGGATATAAGATTTACATTGACAACCTATATGCTGTATCTGCTGTGCATATTACAAACAAAACCTCTGAACCATTGATACTTCTCAATCTCTACTAGAGAAAGGGCGCTGACTAACTTGGTTCCCATTTCATCACATCATATGTTTAGCTTAACTTTAAATATTCTTGTTATCTCCATACTTCTACTATCCCCAGGTAACATATCTGTTAAAAACCATTTACAAATTCAATATCATTATCACAGGTGAACTTCTTTCATAGGTTCCACTCTGGAATTGTATCTGTCAGCAGCCTCTCGGCAACTGATTCTGCTTTTCCTGTAAAAAATGTAAAGAAATGGAAACAATAACATCATTTATAAAAAATTGAATTGTTAATTAATTTAAACAATCACGCTGTTGAGCAAACATGTTGCCACTCCCCCTTTTTACACATCTTAACAAAGAGGTGTAACAAAAACCCGGTTAAGAAAAAGAACTTCAGTTAAGCAAAAATTCAAAAACACATCAATCATTATTCAGACACTTCAAATCATTATTGTTCAAACATCAAACTCTCCCGTTAAAGAGTGTCTCTCTCCATCCATCAGTCCTGAAAGAAACAAAATCTCTGGATTTAGTTTGTGTTAGTTCAGAACATGCTCAGTTAGTCTCTGTTCCTCTCTAAACTCATGCAATTGCATTGATCAGATGCAAACATTCATTCTCACTCACACAGTCGGGTCTGGTCAGGGTCAACCCAGAGTCAGTCATCAACAGTGCTGTTGTAAAACAACAGTCAGTCCCGGTCAAAGGTCACTCGGTCTCAGTCTTCTGGTCACGTCATGCTCTGCAGAGTCTTTAATTATTCCGTCATACTCTCCATTTACAAAAACACTTATAAGTTTCCTTTTAATTAGTACTGTTTTTAAAATATGTCTTATCATTCTATTAGGACAGCGCCGTGGTTATGTAGAGACGTCCCGGACGTATGCACATTCCAATCTACTCACATTAACCTGTCAAATGAACATATGCCAGATGTGTAGGTCACTGCTTTTTTGACCTCCTAAAGCGACAGCTTTATTACCACAATATATAATGTCAAAACTGTTGAGATATTGCACACATCTAGTGTCGCAGCTTGTGTGAAACCTTCTAAAGAACAACAACAACTTACTTCAATATACTTTACTTAGATTACATTAACAAAAACTGCTTCCCTCATGTTAAGTTAAGTAATTGTTAAGCCATCACTTCCTTTTTTAAACTACTGGATCTTTATCACCACCGAATTCATACAAAAATCTCTAATAGATCTTATTTCCAATACTCTTCACATACCCACTATCTTAAATCAAAACATTATTAGGATCTGTATGACTCTGCTCGATTCTCTTAATATACTCCATTATTTATGATCAATTCTAGTCTTCTTGAAAAATATTTCAAGTCTTTAATCAGGAAAGTAATGTGTGGAACTATGAGAGCTTTGACATGTTACAATTACACCTTTAATCCATAAGAATGTTTAAAGTAGGAATGACTTTAATAATGGTTTCCATTCACTTGGTTAATTATATTGGACATGGTCTGGTATCTAATGTTGGAGTTATCACTATAACAAGTTTGTTTCATTTAAGTATCATATCTGAGATCAAGTGTGTACTAAATCTCTCTCCTTCTGTAGATCAAAACTCCCACAATTTAATTTTACCAAAGTCACACCTCGATATAGGCTCTGAAATATTAATAGGTTAACATGATTAAATGTTCCTACTCTGTTCTCCTGACTCCTGAACAGGTTCTACCAAAAGTGTAGTGGATCTTGCTTATCTCTATAATTTCCCCCTATAATAATGTTACAAATTTATTTACTCCTTTACTTTAAAAACTTCCCCTTTTCAAATATCATTTACCAATCTATAAAATGTTATGTAATAAAACATTCGATATTTGATCTTAAATTTACAAAGTCAATTCAAATTCTTTAAATGTGTTCCACTTATGTGTTTATGTGAGTGAATGTGTTTACACAAACTCACCCATTCGAAATCCCCTTCCTGCCACCTCTGCTCTCTGGCTTGATGACCCCGACCTCCTTAGATTCTGCAGATTGACCTTTTCGCCCCTTCCTGTGCATCTGGTTTTTGACAGTCTTTGACTTTTTGAACCTGCATTCCACATCAAGCTTCTCTCCTTGTGCGGATTTTCATTTCAGCATGGGTCTGCTCGATCACCGTCTCTTGATGTCTTTCATGGGAGACGGAACCCCGTTTTCATGTGTCTCATTGTCCATCAGAATCTGTGCTCTGAATCAACCCTTGTTGCTCTGGACCTCTGTGCTCTTATCAGAGGGACTGGTGATGAGTAGATCTCTGTCAATCAGCATGATGCATGTTTGTTGCTGACCTGGGTGGAGAAGCAGACGGATGCAGTTCTAGACAAAGCCCTGCTTTTGCCTTCCTTTCTTATTGAATTAGTCAGGAAATCTCCGTGGGGGATGGTCTTTCGCATTATTTCAGGAGGACATGGGTCTGTCACCAGATTGCAGAGGCTGCAGTCCAGGTGGCAGCTTTCTTTAAATCTATGAATCTCAACACACTGGTTAAATAAGTCCACTTAATTTTCACTTTTTTAACTAAGCATGTGTTCTGTCTTGTGTATTAAATGCCATCTACTGTAATAACAAGTTAATGTCTAATAATAATATCTCTCAAATGCATTTGACTTAACTCCTTTAGGAAAATATTTTCTCCCATAATTCAAATATTCACATCCAGAAACCATATTCCCACACATTATATTTGTACGGCCTCTGTTTTCTTCTACTATAAAAACATTCCAATGCTTTTTCAAAAAGTTAAAATCCCTTTAACTTAGCCTGTACAACCCAGCAGAGCATATTCACAGATCACTAAGATGTAAATGATTCAAGTGTAGTCATACGATTCACTCCTGTATTTATCTTCATATTTACTAGTGTTAACACTTTTATCTATATTAATAATCGCTAAACTTCTTTTAACAGCACTTTCTTATAATTAATTCCCGTTCTGTAAAATGTTTCTCCTCTCTTCTCTACTGCTTACAGACAGATGACTCCTGAGTCTCCTCTCTGTGTGAGAAAAACATCAAAGTTAATTTAGATGATAACAGCATTTGGTCTTACAAGAAGATTTGGGTGTCGCCTACACCCCCCTTAATGGTCTTAATCCCCTCTCTTACTCAAACAGGCTTTATCTTTATGGTTATTGCTCAACACAGCTTCACCCCCCTGTTCTGTTCTCAGTCTTATCAGAGAGTTACCTCTCTTCTGTGATCTTAGTAACCTTTCATCCTTTAACCTCTAACTCCCCACCATCTGCTTCTTGTTGGTAGAGAATTCACTCTTTTAAAGTGTAATTGTGTTCTTGCCATTTGTGCTTTCTCTGTTTTTATCATTCTTAATTTCAATGTATCTGTCCTAAACTGTAACTCCCATATGGGAAAACTGGTGTTGGATTGAAGATAAACATCAGCCTTAGCTCTATTGTTATTCATACTCATTACCTCTCTGGTTCTTTCATCTCTTGTGAGATTAACCAATAGGTCCAGACATACCGGATCCACCAAACAATATAAAATCACTATATTATAACAGAGACACATCTATTTGCAAAACTCTACGGGAGTTGCTGGTAGTTGGCACATATAACCGCATGTTGCCCGGATGGTTTGTGCGTTCTCTTGCAAGATTTCTGTCATTACCATTTGGACCTCAATGTACACTATTCAATACCCTCACCAGAGGGTGCTATTTTGTTCCTGAAATAATACTGGATATATATTAATTCCTCCAGTAGGGGCGCTGTTTTTTCTTTCTGCCCCGTCTTTATTGGCTACTTCCTGACTGGTTTAGCCTCTCTGACCATTACTTCCTCTGAAGTTTTCTGTTAATGGCTGATGCTAACAGACTACGCTAACTAGGTTAGCCTATTAAAGACAAAGGACTTTGGGGGAGGGGAATAGAGAACCCGTTTCCAGATGGTTTCAAGCAAAACAGCACAGTTCAAAAAGGCCCAACACTGCTTGGTTCTTTAAAAAAAACCCTCTCTGATTACGATTACACATAACACTTAACCCTACACTAATAATTTAGAAATTCTCCATGCCCTAACAATTTAAGTACTCTTCAAAACAATCGCAGATAGAGAAGGGACTTCAACCTCAGCTCTTCTCGTTGTAGTTGGTACCATAAAACAAATCTTTTCTAAATCTATGAACTATGCTTTGTTAAGTTCCAGAATCAGTAATGACGTCAGGACTCCAACCTGTGCTCTCACCCTGATTTGTTCCCTTCAACAAACAGTAGCCTACTCTCGGGGAATTTAACCCCAAGCTACGCCTCTCAGACAAAAGAGGTCTTCCTTTTAATATTAACACTATTTGCCAACTATGACTGTTCAATAACGCAACACGCTAATCAGAGACTATTGGAATGTCGTCACAATTCTCAACGTAATTCTGTCGCAAAGATTACATTTACTGACCCACTCACTAATCACTCGATTAGGCCTTAACCTATTAGGACTTTTTTTAAACTTCCTTTATCACAAAATTATACTATCAATGCCGAAATACGCTCCAGAACCTTAATCTGAATCTACGCTGCCAATTTTAATTAGCACTACGTTACCGAACTTTAATCGATATTTACGTATTAATTTTACCTAAATCTCTTTCTAATTCCGGCGTAAAAAGGACAAACACAGACAAACAAAACAAACAAACAAAAAGCTTTGGAAAACCCAGGACCGCACCCCGGTTAATTTCAATATATTCAGTTCTTAACTTTAAATAGCCAGTTCATGATTAACGACTCACCTCCAGACACTCGCATATCAAAATGCTATATAAACTATGCAGATTTTGAAATAAACAGGCACTGCTCACCTTTTTAAATGGGATCCAATCCGAGTGTCTGGAGTTTATGCCGATTCCGCGAAATCCCCGTCTCGTCCTGGCACTTCAAATCACGTCGGGGTCACCAATTGTAAGAAATGTTCGTTTATTTGAAGCCCAGGAGACGGTTTAAAATAAAGAAAGCAAAACTCCCTTAAAAGTTATAAAAGGAGTGTTTAATAAAAGGATGCAGCGGTAGGTTTTACAAAAGCTTCACAGCTGTGGCTCAATAGCCCGGGACACGCGTCCACAGGCCACTGACTGAGCGGAGCTCATCAGTAGTTACTGTCTGGCGGTCCGGAACAAAAGAGAGCTCGATTTCACAATCCTTACATGTTTTATAGAACCACCCCTTTCCGACCATACAATAAACAACTTCAAAATCAGACGCGCCCCGCTGTCGTGCTCTCATTGGTTGGTAGCGGGGGGCTGGATCCTCCTCTATAGGCTGACGTCGTCGGGGCGGGTCCTCTTATGACGTCACCGTCGCCATCTTGTTAGCGAAGTCCTGGAGCTGTCATCTACGATAGTCTATTATGCAATTCTTAGGAGGTTTATCAGTTATTAAACAGGCAACTGTATCATTGCAGCATCAATGAGTGAGAGGTAGAGGCGGTGTGTTTAGTATGCAACTCCACTGGTCCTTCTCCCTCTACTCATATATACAAAACAATATTAGCTTTATGCTATCTGAGGCTAAAAACAACATCCTGTAATACTACCGGAAATGGACAAATATGATCCGTCCAGAAACAGTGAATTATCTTTTAAAGTTCCACTCTAATATATTGATTATTTCTAACACTAGCTACCACACTTTTAGCTAACTAGCTAACGTGTTCGTCGCCACACTTTCCGTTGTTGCAACTACTGTCGTCGTTACTGGGCCCATAACCTGTTAGCAGGAGTACTGCCAACACACAGCAGGAGTCCAATAGTGCAACACTAGACAGGTAGACGAGACGAATTCTTCCTTCAGCCTTTAGGGCATGTTTATTATATAGCAAACCAAGGAACTGCTCTTCCAGCCTTCATCATATTGGGAGCGGGCCAAGAGAAAAAGTCAGGCGCAGAACATTCATATATATAGGGGGTGTGACGTCACCAATCATATTCATCTCATATAAAATCAATAGCACCCCCTTATTGTGTGGAACAGGTAAGTAGTACAGAATACATCTCAGTCAATCATACACACATATGTCAACAGGTTTACATCACATTTCATACCCAGGTTCGTAAGTTAACGTCTCGGGTAAGTCTCAGGACGAGCACGCACTGCGTGGTCGTAACCTTGAGTACAGGGCTGGTGCGCCACCTTGTGGTGGGGCATGGTAAACTCATTAAATTACATAAATGGATTTGCCTGGGATGTGTTAACAAATACTTAAAGCTTTGGCAGCCTTTCCTGGATTAATTAAACAACCTCCTAAAATTCCATGTGGTGCTATATCTTAGCTAAACAAGGTCTTATGGCTACTTTTTGTCAAAAACTTCAACCCCGTTGCATTTTTTATTATAACAGGGTGAACTGTAGTGAGAGGGTTGAATGTTCGACATTTCTTAGATGATATCTGCGTTGAAGCCTTCTTCAACGAGTCAGACCACATGCGAAAAACAGATGGCGGATTGAAGGCACCTCAGCAATGCCTCTCGATTTTGAAGGATTTAAACGTGAACTACGCAATGACCTAGTTGGTGCAATAAAAAAGGAGGTTCGATCTTGTAGGAAGTGTTCTTTTATTCGAGGCCCAGGAGTCGATTAAAAAGAAACGAAGTGAAGCCCCTCTTATAAGTTTCAAAAGGAGTATTTAATAAAAGGATGCAGCAGTATGTTTTACAAAAGTTTCACAGCTGTGGCTCAATAGCCCGGTACACGCGTCCACAGGCCACTGACTGAGTGGAGCTCATCAGTAGTTACTGTCTGGCGGTCCGGAACAAAAGAGAGCTCGATTCTACAATACAAACATGTTTAATAGAACCACCCCTTTCTGACCATACAATAAACAACTTCAAAATAAGACGCGCTCCGCTCTCGTGCTCTCATTGGTTGGTAGTTGGGGGCTTGATCCTGTTGGCCGCTTGTCACATGGGGTTCTCCGGACTCTTCTATAGGCTGACGTCGTCGGGGGTGGGTCCTCTTATGACGTCATCATTGCATGACATAAGTATTTGATCACCTACCAACAATAAGAATTCCGGCTCTCACAGACCTGTTAGTTTTTCTTTAAGAATCCCTCCTGTTTCCACTCATTACCTGTATTAACTGCACCTGTTTGAACTCGTTACCTGTATAAAAGAGACCTGTCCACACACTCAATCAAACAGACTCCAACCTCTCCACATTGGCCAAGACCAGAGAGCTGTGTAAGGACAACAGGGATAAAATTGTAGACCTGCACAAGGCTGGGATGGGCTACAGGACAATAGGCAAGCAGCTTGGTGAGAAGGCAACAACTGTTGGCGCAATTATTAGAAAATGGAAGAAGTTCAAGATGAGAGTCAATCTCCCTCAGTCTGGGGCTCCATGCAAGATCTCACCTCGTGGGGCATCAATGATCATGAGGAAGGTGAGGGATCAGCCAAGAACTACACGGCAGGACCTGGTCAATGACCTGAAGAGAGCTGGGACCACAGTCTCAAAGAAAACCATTAGTAACACACTACGCCGTCATGGATTAAAATCCTGCAGCGCACGCAAAGTCCCCCTGCTCAAGCCAGCGCATGTCCTGGCCCATCTGAAGTTTGCCCATGACTATCTGGATGATCCAGAGGAGGAATGGGAGAAGGTCATGTGGTCTGATGAGACAAAAATAGAGCTTTTTGGTGTAAACTCCACTCGCCGTGTTTGGAGGAAGAACAAGGATGAGTACAACCCCAAGAAAACCATCTCAACCGTGATGCATGGAGGTGGAAACATCATTCTTTGGGGATGCTTTTCTGCAAAGGGGACAGGAAGACTGCACCGTATTGAGGGGAGGATGGATGGGGCCATGTATCGCGAGATCTTGGCCAACAACCTCCTTCCCTCAGTAAGAGCATTGAAGATGGGTCGTGGCTGGGTCTTTCAGCTAAGGAGTGGCTCCGTCAGAAGCATCTCAAGGTCCTGGAGTGGCCTAGCCAGTCCCCAGACCTGAACCCAATAGAAAATCTTTGGAGGGAGCTGAAAGTCCGTATTGCCAAGCTACAGCCCGAAACCTGAAGGATCTGGAGAAGATCTGTATGGAGGAGTGGGTCAAAATCCCTGCTGCAGTGTGTGCAAACCTGGTCAAGAACTACAGGAAACGTCTGATCTCTGTAATTGCAAACAAAGGTTTCTGTACCAAATATTAAGTTGTATTGTATTGTAGTTGTATATGCTGTGCATATGACCAATAAAACCTTGAAACCCTGAAATTCGTATTGCACCAGATAAAACCACTACCCATCCACAGGCTATTAATGACCAATGCAGACATTATTATACAGATATTTATACATCAGAGGCTAATGCCAATACTGGGGAGATCCAAGAGTTCCTGGATAAACTTGACATTCCACAGATAAGCCTAGAGGCACAAACATTTATTGATGCCCCTATAACATGCCAGGAAATCACACAAGCCATTAGCTCCTTGCAAAGCGGTAAAGCAGCAGGCCCTGATGGGATATCAATTGAATTCTACAAAGCTTTTTCTAACAAACAGACACCTATACTGGGCTTTCTGTACACACACATTTTATCCACAAAGAGAATGCCAGATACAATGAATCAGGCTGTAATAACAGTCTTACTAAAGAATGGCAAGGACCCCCTGGAATGCAGTGGATACCGTCCAATAAGTCTTCTTTGCTATGACTACAAAATTCTTACAAAAATACTAGCACGCCGACTGGAAACTGTCATCTCTGATCTCATTTCCTCTGATCAAGCGGGCTTCATACCTGGTAGGCAATCCTTTTTCAATATGATGCGTCTTCTCTGCATACTTCATTCCAATCAATCCGCAGATACACCAGAAGTTCTATTCTCCCTAGGTGCTGAAAAGGCGTTTGACAGCATTGAGTGGTTATACCTTTTCGAAGTGATTAGTAGATTTGGTTTTGGCCCAACATTTCTTACATGGATGAGCCTTATTTACCGTACTCCACAGGCAGCTGTGCGCACTAATTTTATAAATTAGAATTTCTTTATTCTCCAACGTGGGGTGAGGCAGGGCTGCTGTTTGTCACCTTTTTTGTTTGACCTAGCAATTGAACCTCTGGCCATAGCTCTCAGAGCTGACAATAGAGTTCCTGGCATTGTTAGGGGGGGGCTTACCCACAAGCTTTCACTTTATGCTGATGACCTTCTTTTGTATCTTTTCTAACCCTACAGCTTCCTTGCCTTATGTCACTCATCTACTAAACGATGTTAAAAGGATATCTAGGTACACGTTCAGTTTTTCCAAAAGCGTTCTTTTTCCTATTAATAGCTTAGCACAGAATCTTAACTATAATGCTTGCCAATTTAGACTGGACAGAGAATCCTTTACCTACCTTGGTATTGTGGTCACACGCTCTTACAAGAAGTTATATGAGGCCAACTTGAAAAAGCTACTTGAAAATATGAAACTCAATCTGAAGTGGTGGTCTACCTTGCCCATCCCCCTAGCAGGCCGTGTTAACACTGTGAAAATGACAGTCCTTCCTCAATTTTTGTATGCTTTTCAAATGTTACTACTGTTTTTCCCCATTTCCTTTTTTAAGGACCTGAATTCACATATTTCATCATTTATTTGGAACAAATCTGTCCTAGGGGCCAATAGGGCTATTTTAGAGATACCTAAATCAGTTGGTGGACTTGCGCTTCCCAACTCGATGTTATATTACTGGGCAGCCAATCACTCTAAATTGTCCTATTGGATTACATAATTTAGAACAGGGCAAAGCTCTACTTGGGTTGCCATGGAAAGTGAAACATGTCCTTCCTTTTCACCATTACCTAGCCTTTGCACTTCCTTTTCTAAAAAATCTAACTTCTCTTCTTCAAATCCTGTGGTAAAACACTCTCTCAGAATATGGCGCCAATTCAGGAAACGCTTTAATCTTAGTCATACAAGTGGCTTTGGGCCCCTGATTCACAATGATATTTTTCCTGCTGCATAAGCCGACTTAGCTTTTCGCTCTTGGTATGATAGTGGTATAGTGTTTTTCAAAGATGTATTTGTAGGCAACACCTTTGTTTCATTTGAGACTTTGCGGAAGGATTTTACATTACCTCAAGCTCACTTCTTCAGATACCTACAGGCCCGCAGTTTTGCTAGAGAACACTACCCATTTCCACATCCATCCGATAATGATTTGCTTGACAGAATACTTGGGCGTGACCCAAACCTTAAGGGTAACATTTCTTTCATCTACAACACCATTCTCAATTTCAGTATGCCTTCAACAGAGAAGACTAGATGCGCCTGGGAACAGGACTTTGGCGTCCAACTCTCAGCACAGACCTGGGAAGGTGGCCTAGGTTTCATCCATACTTCATCTTTGTGCCTTAGACACAATCTGATACAATTTAAGGTCCTACACAGGCTTAATTTCTCTAGGGATCGGTTGGCTGCCATTTACCCAAACACTGACCAACATTGTTTGAGATGTCATCAGGGTATAGCTACTATTGGGCATATGTTCTGGGCCTGCCCAGCACTGACACATTTCTTGATCCTGATATTTGAGGCTTTTACACATATGTGTGGCAGGCCCATTCCAACAGACCCTATCACCTTTATCACCTATCAACTTTATCACCTGTCTTTGGTGTTACAGCTGGGGGGTTTCAGATCTCTACATCCCTAGCATATGCCATTGCATTTGCTTCATTTTTAGCTAGGAGACTTATCCTGCGGCAATGGAAGTCTGCTAATCCCCTATCTTTCCTTTGCTGGGTTAAAGAAGTCCTCCAATAGATTCCATAACACCTGGAGTCCTTTTCTACAATCTGTCCTTCTCTTGATCCTCAATTGCAAGCACGACAGCTGGACTGGAGGGGCGTTGGGTGCAGTACAATTGCATTACTCGATCAGTCATTTACTAACAAAACTTAGCCTACATGGTGTCTTTTAGAATGTTGCATTTTACTTCGGAAGGTGGCAGAAACTCTTTTTTTTGTGTGTGTATGTATTATGTGTACCATTGGTGGGTGGGATCAGGGTTGTTTGTATAATTGCAATGTGAAAACTTTGAAAAATAAAGTTATATAGTTATATATATATTATTATTTTTTTTTTAAACAGTTTACCTGAAAGAGTATCTTAATGAGCAAAAGCCTGGGCAACTGTCTGATGCTGCGGTTTTGGCTGATGAATATGTTTTTACTCACAAGTCTGTTTTCAGTGAGAGGTATAGGACGCATGCCCGGGTGGGCGAGGGAAAGGTCAGGGAAAGCTCAAGTTCCACTAACGTGCCATTGCAGGAGTAGAAAGCCAAGGGAGGTAGATTGGGGAACTAAAGATAGCCCAGTGTGTTCTTCTGCAAGAAAAAAGGACATATTGTTTCAAATTGTTTGGCTTTGCCTGGCGAGAAAAAGCCTGTAAAGTCTGTCGCCCTTGGTAAAAACCTCTAAAGCAGGGGGGGGGGGGGGGGGGGGGGGTTGTGTCTTTACCTGGGAAGAGCAACAGGGTTGTAGTAACCATTTTGAGGGATACAGCAGCGTCACAATCTGTTATCGTGAGTGATGTCTTGCCCCTCTCTGAGGAGTCTGCTGTGGATTCCGGTGTTATTGTTGTGAGGGGGTTTGATGTGCAGTATTTAGGTTCTCCCTTACATAATATTTATCTTGAGTCAGATCTAGTCACTGGTAGGGTTGGGCACCGGTTCCGACATAAACGGTAGTGACGAGACCGAATAAGAACGAACATTTCGGTGCCTCATTTCGGTGCCAGACTTTTTTTTTATACTGCCCCCTGGCATCAACTTGAGGTTGTTGAACCTGACGTCGGTGCCGCTACTCAGCACACTTGTTGATCAGAACTGAGTGAGAGGATCAATAAAGATGCCGAAAGTAAAACGGTCCAAGGTTTGGCTTCATTTCACATCTAAGGATGCAGATTCTGCGACATGCAACACATGTCTTAAGCAATAGCATGCAAGGGAGGTATCACTTCTAATTTAATGAAACATCTGACGGTGAATGGAGTTTATTTAAAAGCCGATCACCGTGTTTGATAAATTACGTGATGAAAGGCCAAGCACTTCAACGGCAGCAGCCAGTGTCGGACAAATAGAAGAGAGTCCCAGGCTCTCTATATTGGTTTATTTATTACTATATGTAACTTGTATTTATATTGTTTAAAGATTTAAGTTAATACTGTGTTCAATTTGGCCCTGGAAATAAAAGGGTATTGTTTTTTGATAACGTGTGTGCGTTTTCGTTTTTTTAAGTACCGGTTCGAGAACCGTTTCGGCACCGGAACCGTTTCAAAAATACCGAGTAGGCACCGGTATCGGATAAAACCCAACCGATACCCAACCCTAGTCACTGGTCCAGTAGTTGTGGGGGTTCAACCATATTTTGCCATTGAGAACAAGAACATATTCATCAGACAAAACCGTAGCATCAGACAGTTGCCCAGGCTCATTAAGATAGTCTTTCAGGTAAACTGTTTTTAAAGTCTTCCATAAGTATGAATATTTTGAAGTCCTCTAAATATGTTACCCCTTTGTGCAGTTGTGGCTCACGCTGTGACACGCGACATAGATTTATGTTACAACTTGGACTGTGTGAATAGGATTTGAAAAATATATTCAAGTGAATTCTTGTTGAACCTTAATAATCAGATGTCCCTCACATTTAAGTCTAGCATTTAATCATCTAAGAAATGTCGAACATTCAACCCTCTCAATACAGTGTACCCTGTTATAATAAAAATGCAACAGGGTTGAAGTTTTTGACAAAAAGTAGCCATAAGACCTTGTTTAGCTAAGATATAGCACCACATGGAATTTTAGGAGGTTGTTTAAATAATCCAGGAAAGTGTTAGGATCTCATTTTTGTATTTATAGTTTACGGTTTTATTTGGAAGTACATCTTGTTTTGTCACTTCCTGTCTTGTGTTTTTCACTTCCTGTCTTGTCTAGTTTACTTCCTGTCTTTAGTTCCCTCCTGTTTGATTGTCTGATCGTGCTCACCTGTTGCCCCTGTGTGTCTCCCCTTCCCAGCTGTTTCTTGTCTTGTGATTACCCTCCTCTGTATTTAGTCTGTCTTTTCCTTTGTGTTCTTTGTCGTGTCATCATCTTTTTTCGTCCTTTCTTGCTGTTTCCCCGTGATGCCTTGGATCGCCCTTTTTCAGCCCTCCTTTTTCCAGTGGCTTGTCTGAGTTTTAATTTGATACTTTTCCTTGGTTGTACTTTTTGTCTGCGATTTGTCAACAGGTTTTTTTATAAATAAAATCTACTTGCTTCTGCACCTGGGTCCTTCCCCCAATCCTGACAGTACGACACGACCAAAGAATGGACCCAGCAGAAAAATTCGAGGATGCCTTCCCAGGACAAGAGGTCTTGACGGCCCACCAGGCAACCTCAACCCAGGTACCTCTGCTGCCTAACCTCCACGTCCTAATGCAGCGGCTTGCTGCCATGATAGAACAGCTGGTCCCCATAGAGGCTATTCTACCTCCGCCCTTAGCTCCGGCACCTGTTCCAGCTCCTGATCTGACTGGATACGCTATGGAGCCTCGTGTGGGAACGGCAGAACGCTACACTACCTGATGGGGGTCCCGCCAACACCTGCACCGCTCCCGTTGGGAGTCCCACCGTCACCTGTTCCGATGGGGGTCCCACCAACACCTGCACCTGCTCCCTTGGGGGCCCTGCCGTCGCCTGTTCCGATGGGGGTCCCGCCAACACCTGCTCTGTTGGTGGCCCCGCCTTCACCTGTTCCAATGGGGGACCCGCCAACACCTGTTCCTGCTACGTTGGGGGTCCTGCCGTCACCTGTTCCGATGGGGGTCTCGCCAACACCTGCTCCTGTCCTGTTTGGGGTCCCGTGGAGACCTGTTCTGCTGGTGGTCCAGCTGACATCATGTCCTGCTCTGTTGGGGGTCCTGCCGTCACCTGTCCCGTTGGGGGTCCCACCAACACCTTTTCCGTTTGGAGTCCCACCGTCACCTGTTCTGATGGGGAACCCGCCAACACCTGCACCTGCTCCGTTGGGGTTCCTGCCGTCACCTGTTCCGATGGGGGTCCTGCCAACGTCTGCTCCTGCTCCAAGGTCCTCCGGAGCGGTCCCGCAGCCCTCTAGAGGGGTCCCACCGCTGCCTACGCCGTCCTCGATCATGGTCCTGTCGTCCTCCGGCCTGACCTCCAAAGGCATCTCGCCGTCCTCCTGAGGCGTCTCGCCGTCTTCCAGCCCGTCCTCCAGAGGCGTCTCGCCGTCTTCCAACCCTTCCTCCAGAGGCTTCTCGTCACCCTCCTGCCCGTCTTCCAGAAGCGTCTCGCTGTCGTCCAGAGGCATCTCGTCGCCCTCTTGCCCATTCCCCAATGTGTCCCCGTCGCGGCCTTCGGCCCGTCTTTGGCTCCATCTTCGTCGCCGGCCCTGTTTCCGCCCCTGTCTCCGCCCCCCAGAGTTCCCTAGCCTCGGCCTTCGCCCCTGTCTCCGGCCCCCAGTGTTCCCTCGTCTGCCTTGCTCCCGGGCTGTCCGCCCGAATTGGCAGCAAAATGTTGGTATAAATGGAAAAACTTTATTATTCACTAAAATATCCAAGACGGCTCGACAACGGCTCTTCTTCCTCCGCAGGCAGCGGAAGTTCAACATGGACTCCAGGATACTCTGCAACTTCTATAAGTGCACCATCGAGAGTATCCTGACTGGCTGCATCACCGCCTGGTATGGCAGTTGCACCGCCCTCAACCGTATGACTCTACAGAGGGTGGTGAAAACTGCTCAGCACATCACCAGGACGGAGCTGCTATCCATGGAGGACCTCTACACCCAGCGGTGTAGGAAGAAGGCCGGTAGGATATTAAAGGACCCCCATCACCCCAGCAACAATCTGTTCTGTCTGCTGCCGTCTGGCAGACGGTACCGCAGCATCCGGACCAAGACCACCAGACTCAGAGACAGTTTTTTACCACAGGCTATAAGACTGCTGAACTCCTGAGCTCTGTGAATGTCTACTCACATCTGTTTATAGTACATATATAACATATATATATATCAGTGGTGGGCCGTCAGGGCTAGCAAGGCCTTCTCTGCTGGCCTAAACATCATCAGAATATAAATAAATTTTTATATATTTTTTCCACAAATACGTATTAAATTATTCCCCATAGTCTATTCTCTTCATTTTATAGAGTTCGTCTTGGCTGCGCTGCTTCCAGCCTCAGAACGAGATTTGGAGGGCTGGCCTTTATGTTAGAGCTTTTATCCAATCATATTTCAGCCATTATGTGTTGCTAGGGTCAAAGAAATCTGTCCTTAGGCCTTCAGAATCAACAGTGCGGGCGGCTGTAAGCTTAAAGTGAACGCAAACAAAACTGTGGCGTTAACCAATCAGATTTCGAGGTGGCGAAAACGGGCCAGGAAGCAGGCGTACGCTAACGTTAGCACATGCACATCTTCTGATTGGATACGCACTATTGAGAGGCAGAGCTAGGCAGTAGGCAGAGCCATACAGTCTATGGGCAAAGCTAGCAAACAGAACTAGAACTTGAGCGAGCTAATTTGTGTAGATTTCTACAAGCTATTTTTTTCAACCCACAATGGCTGAAGGAGGAGAAGAGATCAATTTGGTCGAAGATATAATTACAACGCCATTTTCAAAACGAACTTTTCAAGTAAAGCTACACATCTTGAAAAGGGAACGACCAACTCCAACGCTAGCGAGCCTAGCACAGCAGGGAACAGGGTGTCCGCGGGGTCTTAAAAAGTCTAAAAAAGTCTAAAATTACACATTTTCAATTTAAGGCCTAAAAAAGTCTAAAATATAGAGATATTTCGCAGTGTAAGTCTAAAATTGGGTTTGAGTAATTTAAGACCTACGTGTCAATGCAAAATATCGACAAAGGATTATTTTTTTTGTTTGTTTTGTTTTTACGTCCTTTTCCACGCCGTTCTGTTTTTTTCTTTTTCTGTTATGGTGGCAGTTATGGTCCGTGTAGTTCTACATGACATGTGCTGTTAGTGGAACGTACAATAATAAAACTACAGATGTGAAACGGAAATGTACTGTCGTCACAGGATGCAGCAGCAAGTATTTTGATTCTCTGTGTGCGAGCAAGGCGGGAATAGTTACGAAGTAGGATAACGTCCGAATGGCAGGAGAAAGTTAAAAAAAAGGATGGGTAAATGTAAATTCAACGACAATTGGCTCTCAATAGGGCAATTTGCAGACTGGCTGAAACGCGTTCCCGCTGATGACAGTGAGGCATACTGCACGTTTTGCAAAAGAACTCTTAAACTCGGGACCCTGGGCATCAAGGCACTGGAGTCTCACACAAAATCCAGCAAACACCAGGAGTCGGCAAATGCAGCACGCAATTCCCATGGAATTGCCCAGTTCTGTTCAGTAGCAAGCAGCACATCGTCAATAAATAATACGGGTAATATTCGTGATCTATTGGGCTCCACTGATACAATGAAGGCAGAAGTTCTGTGGGCGCTTAACACAGTGGCTAAACACCAGTCATGCAGATCCAATGACGGCATCGGAGAGCTTTTCCAAGCGATGTTCCCCGACTCCACAGTTGCCAAAACATTCCAATGCGGGAGAGACAAGACGTCGTACATACTCTGATTTGGAGTGGCAGAGTTCGTCAAAAAAGAGCTTATCTCAAAGGTGACCGGGCCCTTCGTCATTATGTTTGACGAAAGTCTTAACCACGCAACAAAGAGGAAGCAACTGGACCTTCACGTAAGGTACTGGGATGACGGCCAGGTACAGTCCCGGTACCTGGGCTCACAATTTATGGGCCATGCCACAGCAAACGACTTGCTGAAGGAGATCAAAGTAAGTGCTTTTTTTGTATTATTTTTATCCACTGATTGGTCGTAAAAATGTCACTCTTCATTAAAATTAATAGAAGTACTTTTGGCCAATCGCTGCGTTTCTTACATCTGGAGTAACATCTTGTTACGGGGTAGCCAGCTGTCACACCGGGTTTATCGTAACGCAACATTGCCCCCAGCACCGGTTGTTGCATAACAACAACATGGCCCCAGATGTCGGTTGCTGCGTAACGCAGCATAGTTGATTTGTCATTGTTGGGGATGTATGTTATTCGTCGGTCTCTGCATTACGGCAGGGATCATACAACTTCCGTGTTGCGGTAGTTTTATGATCCCAAACGTAATGCAAAGACCGACGAACGATTTCATCTCCTGTTATGAAAAGGGGCTCCATTTAAAATCGGAAGGTGTGTGGCTGCGCGTCTGATCCGCATATACAGTTGTCTCTGTCACCATGTCCAAACGTTTCTTAGTGAAAATATTTTGATCATTGGGAGATTTGGTTTATTCATTTTCTGAAGTAGTGCTCTGCAATTGCTGTGTGAGAGAATGAATGAGGACATCTGTGTATTAAATTGCCTTCTCTTAATCATAATTTGTACATGCCTCCTTTTCATTGCCCAACCTTTACATTCTGCTCCCATTACTTATTTGTATGCTAGCTGCACATAACTATTGCCTGTGTGTGTGATTTTGTTGTTTAAATATATGCTAATTTAATTGACTGGTTGATTTGTTTCCTTCCCTTAGGAATGTGCGGGCCACCTGGACCTCAGCAAGCTGATTTCGATCTCAATGGATGGTCCAAATGTAAATTTTAAGTTCTTTGAGCTGTTCCAGGCGGAATATGCTGACCTGTACGCTGGTTCTCAGCTCATATCTGTTGGTAGCTGCGGGTTACACACCGTACACAATGCCTTTAAAACAGGCTTCTCATCGTGGCAGGTGGACAAGATCCTCAGGGCCTTGCACACATTGTTGCATAATGTTCCTGCAAGACGAGAGGACTACGAGAAGACCACCAGGTCTACCCGCTTCCCGTTGGCATGGTGTGGGCACCGATGGCTGGAAAACCTGCCTGTCGTGATACGAGCGTTGGATATCTGGTCATCTATGCTGGTGTACACCAATGCTGTGAGGAGAAAGGAGCTTCCAAATCCTGGCACTTGAAGCTTTGCTGTAATCGAAGAAGCCCAGAAAGATCCCCTGACTCTACCTAAGCTGCAGTTTTTCAGGAGCATCGCCCAGCTATTTGATCCGTTTTTAAGGAAGTACCAGACTGAGGAGCCGGTGATGCCTTACCTAGGCAAAGATCTGGCAGAGTTGATCAAGGTAATGCCTTTTCTAATGAGCAGAACATTATTTAGGAAACTGTCATGAAATGGATGTATGGATTTTATGATTGCATTATATTGATTTTGAGAGTTTTGGTGTGGTTATGATGCCAGCCCACCCACCCACCCCATTACACCGCCAGCTCAAAAGTAAAGCATTATGTAGGCCTGTAATTACACAAATACAGTTGTGAACAAAGACACATTCACAGCAAATCTACAACAGTCAAAATGGTACACAGTATTTTGCAAAGTAATTATGTAATTGAAATGTTTCTTTTGTTATCGTCCAACAGAGTCTGATGCGTCGTTTCGTGAAACGAGAGGTTCTGCAGGACATCACCACAGCCCAGCTTACCAAACTGGACATAGGTGACAAGAATATCTTGATGCCGGTGCACTGTGTTGATATTGGCTTGGGTGCTGAGGAGGCCCTCAAGGTACTAATAGCTTAATGTCAAAGATTATCAGGGGGAAGCCCATGTGTACAGCATTTTTGCTTACATTCCTTTCGCATTTCTCTGTACAGAACAGCAAAAGTTCAGACCTCAGGATTCTTGAATTTAAAAGGGACTGCATGCAAGGACTCTCAAGCATGGTGAAGAAAGTACAGGAGAAGAGTCCTCTTAAGTACAGTACCGTTAGGCAGATGGATTGTCTAGACCCCACAGTGATGAGCAGTGATCCAGACGGCTGCAAGGCAAAGATGAAGGGACTTGTGCAGACATTTCTGCTCAACAGGCAGCTGGCAGGAGGAGTTTGTGCTGGTACTAGGAGTTCTAGAAAGGGCTGAGGAAAATTATGCATGCCACTTTCAGATAATCTTGTATATTATATTTAGCATCTGCATTTAGCAACTGATCAGTATTTATTGTATGTCAAAATATGATCACAATATATTTGAGTGTAGATCTCTTAAGTTAGGTTACTCCAGCAAATCATTTCCATGCACCCGTTTTGTGTGGTTTAAAGACTGTACCCCCACAGAGCTGTAAGGAAAGCCACAATGGTGATGACTAAATGGAAGCCATAAGTAAATTTATTTTTACATCTTTTTGTCTCAGGGGACACCATTCTCCAACAGTTCGATGCTGCGTTGTCTGTGGAGTGCAGGCATGAAGATTTCATCTCCTTCAAGCCAATGCAAAAGAGGCTAGATGTCTTCCTTCATGGCTTCATCGGCAAGGCATACCCAGATCTTTGGGCGTTTTGCAAGACCCTTCTGCTTTCTCATAGTCAGGCGTCTGTAGAGAGAGGCTTCTCAGTGAACAAAGAGATCGAGACGGAGAATATGCAAGAAGAAACATTGGTCGCACACAGGCTTGTTTACGACTACGTTGCAATACATGGGGGCGTTACCAAGGTTCCACTTACACCTGACCTAATGAAATCTGTCATGGCTGCCAGGTCACGGTACCGTGTGCATTTGGACGAACAGAGGAAGAAGAAGGAGACAGAGACACAAGGGAAGAAAAGGGCACACGCGGAGGAGCAGTTACAAGACCTGAAAGTCAAGAGGGACAGTCTACATAAAGTTACTGAGAGCCTGGGCAAAGAGGCAGATGAGTTGGCAGAGCAAGCAGAGGGCAAGGCTGGGAGCAAAATGGCACATCTGATTTCAAAATCAAATGCTCTGAGGAGGGCTGCCAAAGACAAGCTCTCCCAGCTTAAGGTTCTGGGGGATGAAATTGCCACCAAAAGTGCAGAGCTTAAAAGCATGTAAATAATGTAAATAATATGTTTGTTTCATTGACAATAAATGTAAATTGACGGCAATCTGGCTTTGTTATTTCTTTTTTTTTAATACTTCGTGAAGGTCTTAAATTTAACCCATGATGGTCTAAAAAAGGTCTAAAAAACTCTAAAATTGCACTTGTTAAAACCTGCAGACACCCTGAGGGAAACTACGAGCGGTACCCCTGGCTCACAGCCTCCGAGAGGCACTGCAAATTGTACTGCCGGGAATGCCTGGTATTTGCAACTGATCGATTTGGTGTTTGGAGCCACACTAAATTTGCAAACTTGAGTTGTCTAACCAAGGCAGCAACGAGACACCAAAGCACAGCTGGGCACTTGGAAGCACTGGTGCTTTTGAAAACCTTTGGGGACACCCGAGTGGATCTACAGCTCAACGAACAAGTGCGCAGGGAAACGGAGCTCCACAACGAAAGGGTGAACAAAAATAGGGAAATATTGAAAGACTGATTGATTGTGTCCTGTTTTTGGGTAAACAGGAACTTTCATTTAGGGGACACGATGAAAGCGCCGAGTCCAGAAACAGAGGAAACTACGTGGAGCTTCTTTCTTTTCTTGCTGAGAACAACACAGATTTGCATTACCACCTGTACACAAACAACATGTTTACTGGGACGTCAGGCAAAATACAAAACGACCTGATTTATGCTATTGCTGAAGTGATGGGAGAAGAGATCAAAATGAAGATTAAAAAAGCACCCTTTGTCGCTGTTATGGTGGACGAGACGTCAGATGTGGGTAATGTAGCACAGCTGGCACTTGTCCTGCGTTATGTGACAGACACAGGTGTCAAGGAGCGGTTTGTCAGATAATGTGATTAATTAAGTTAACTGTAAATGCTGATGTATTGATTATAAATGCTTCGGAAATATTAATATAACTCTGTTGTACTTGACTATGTTAAGGTGACGCAATGCCCGGTTATACTGCGTTTCTGTCTAAATGTATAGTTTCTAGAGCCATGGCGTCATAATGATGGTATTAAGAGGTGGAATAATTCAGGTAGGACTGTGTAGGACATCACTGAAGGCCTAGGTGTGAAATGCACGGCCCGCCACTGATATATATATATATATATACAGTATATATAAATATATATATATATATCTGTTTATAATACACATATCTATATATTATACATATCTGCCATACATATCTGTTTATAGCACACACATCTATATTATACATATCTGCCATATACATCTGTTATACGTAATATATGCATCTGTCCATACCTCCTCATTCAACAGTGTAAAGTATTTAAATACTCTCAATGTATTCCACATATGTATATATTTCACATCCTCAAATCTTTATTGTTGTTATTGTAAATATTCTTCTCTCTTTTTGCACTATTTTACTTATCTTATTCGCACCATGTATGTGGAGTTGTTGGAGGAGCATGGGACATAAGATTTTCATTGCCAACATATACATTGTATCTGCTGTGCATATGACAAATAAAACCTTGATCCTTGAACAACGTTATTATTCACAAAAATATTGATCTGTTTGATGAGCAGTGTTGCCACAGTTACCTTGAAAACGTAATCTGATTACTGATTACTTCTTTAAAAAGTAACTTAGTTACTTTACTGACTACTTGATTTTAAAAGTAACTAATTTAGATACAAGTTACTTTGTTAGTTACGTTCAGCAGCTGCCGACAACACCCCCCGCCGCTTCAACATAATGAGTTGTAGAGCTGATGAATGGGAGTTGGAGGCGGTATGTTTAATATGGAATTCCACAGGTTAATATCCATTTATTCTACACACACACAACCCAATGTAAAAGCCTGCTACTACGCAGCAATGAATGAATTTCAACCGCACCGGAACTCTTCAGTCCCACCCCCTTACGGGTCCGCGGGGAAGCAGTCTAACATGTTCCCCACCCACAATAATACAACGGTGAATTATGTCCCTCAATGTGTCACCACACAAGCCCTCACAGAATTCAACCAAACACAAAGTCTGTGCGGCGAGGAGGAACAACAGGCCGACCACCACGACTCCGGAGAACGGGAGCCGGGGAATTGACCTCTGCTGGGGAGCTTGATGAGGGTGGTGGGACTCGAACCGTAGGCCCAAGGTTGGTGACAGGGGTTAAGGCCGGTGGGCGGTTCGCCACGGAGGCCGAGCCAGCACCACAGGCTGATCCAAGTCCAGGTGAGCAGCCTTCACCCGGTCCACCGAGACGTGCTCAGCCTTGCTACCCAGGTCCACCAACAAGTGCTTGCCCCCGTGTTCCAAGACCCGGAAAGGCCCGTCGTAAGGGGGTTGCAGTGGGCCTCTGTGAGCGTCGTGTCGGATGAACACATGCTGTTGTTGACATGGTCAAACTTCCTTTCAGGCACGAGGAATCGCTAAAGGGGGGCCTTTGCATGGCGGTGCAGCCCCAGCCAGATGAATTCGCCTTACCCTCCAATGCCTCGTATAGTGGCCGCATAATACCATACCACAATATAGCTAATGTGGAGCTGGCTAAACTACCATGCCACCACCATGTTTATGTTAACAAATGTGTTCACAATAAGATGTTCTGTTTTCATTGTTCAAATCTGTAGGAAATTTTATTTTTCTCAGAACTTTAACTTAAGTCTTTCTACTTCAAAGATGGAATATGATGTCAGGTTGTAATAATATAGTTCTGATATACTTTACTTTGTACCCAATGTGATCCATTTCATGGAGGTCATTTAGATACTCATGTTTATTAAAAAGGAGTGAATTGATACAGTTCATTTACAGTTAAAAAGATAAATACTGATTTAAAAAGCTGTTCAAAAATATGAAAACTTATAGACATAAATAAGTCTACTAATGTCAAGATAAAAGTTCATGATGAATAATTTTGTTAAAATATTCGTACTGTAAATGTGTACACCACCATTTACAATGATTGGAATAGTGTATGTACTCTGGATATGTATGGGAGAATCAGAGTAGGAGTAGTAGAAAGTCATGTGATGAATATGGATACGGTAGTAATTGAAATGTATTTGCTGCACCATGAGTGTAGATAGTTTTTTTGCTGGGTCAGGGGTTGATCGGTACGATTCTGAACCTTTGGCGGTTCACTGGCAAGCCAGGTGATCGACAGCAGACAAAGATCGGGATCCACTCCGAAAAAAACAGACATCTACTCACTTCACTTTGACAAATAAGAATGTTCACCACAAAACCTATCCAGGTAGTAGAATGAACAGGCATATACACACACAACACAAGATGGAACCCCATCTTCTGATAAAAAAGAAAAGACACTTTCTTTGAACTTTATTGTTTTATTTTATCTTTATTTTATTTGAAAGGGCTCTATTTTTGTTTTCTTCCTAATTCCATGCACTGCAAAATAATAATTATTTGGGAGGCAATAAAAGATCACTGTTCAACTTTAAAAGATCACAGTCCAACTTTATGAGCCTAGGGGAAATGTGGGTTGCTTTCTTCCATTAAGGTTAAAGGCGCTACATTTAGCTGACTCAAACTCAAAATAGTGACTGTATTTCCAGTTAGAAAATGCGCAGCTCTTTCCTCCCTCCATTGTTGTTTACGTTTATGTCGCTGCGTGGTATTAACCGTGAATTGTCCTCATGCTGAAAACGTGACTTAATTGTCGCATAGACGTCACTCCCCGAGACGGAAGAACAAAGCAAAAATATATCTTTTTACCAAGGAAAATGATAAAAAATACTAACGTACAGTGACTTGGATAAGTAATTTTCATCTGATTACTGGTTTGGAAATAGTAACGCGTTAGATTACTCGTTACTGAAAAAAGTGGTCATATTAGAGTGACACGTTACTAAGTTACTACAGTGATGTCGGTAACAGTTACCGACATCACTGGGGATTTATATAACATCAACATAGAGAAATGTTAGTCTGAGCCCACATACAGTATTTTGTTACCAGTCAGATTTTAAATAAACTGAACAAATGGGGTAATTGTTGAATATTTGCTTGCAATTATTTACCGTAGACTTCTGCTTTCAGACGTAGTTATATATGAAGTTATTACCAAAACCAATAATATTCCAATAAGGCAATAATTTAGTATAAAACATTATTTTAAATATATTATATATATGTATATTTATATAGTCTTAAAGTTGCAACCGGCCCTTTGAGGGCAACCATTATGCTGATGTGGCCTGCGATGAAATTGACTTTGACACCCTTGCATTAAAGACTTTGAACCATGCTGTTTTCTTAGGAGGATTTTTCATGTTATTATAGAAACTTCACTGCCACTTGAATGGTTAGAGAATAAATCTGGTGTGAGCCCACTCTGCGACGAATATTAAGCTATTGTTGCCAATTATCTCATTCATATTCTTATAGAGCAGTGTTCTAGATATAATTCAAATGTAAGTTTTATTAAGGAGCGGATATTATGTTACACATCCTTTTTTTTCTCAACCCATTACAATACACTACAAATAACATTTATACATAAACACAACCTAAAACACAAACACATAGATAAAAAATGTGGAGTGACCATGTAGATTCTCCATCGCAGCTTGAGGCATCAGGCCTGCAACCTCTCCCTGGGCCTGCTATAAGCCTCAACTATGACACCCCTGTTAAAACACACACACACCTCTTTAGTGAAGGGGCAGCTGCTGACACGAGCACAGCAAACCACCAGCAATCAGCGAGGCCAAAACCCACCAGCCAGCCCATCAGTTTTGCAAATGCTTCACTACAGTTTCATACTGAAGACCACCGGACCAGCTGGAACCCCACTGAGTCAGGTTTGCATCCTACCCCACAACCTCCAATCCTGTCACCTTATATCACTGTGTTATTCCAGCCATGCAGCCGCTTCCCAGCCGTTGGTACAGTCAACGATGGTCCCTGCCCTCCCACCTCAAGTCAGTGTGTACGAACCCACAGCTATTGTACCACCTCGGAACTTCCCACTTTGGCCCCAAGTTAAAAAACACCACAAACACTTAACATTATGAATTAACCCCCCTGCTGCTGGGCAGACCCTGCAAGGGTCAGATTGTGAACCAACCACTGCAAAGGACTCCTGACAGAGACCTCAGCAACCAAAGCATTCCACTGCCTGCCTATGGTGGGTTCACCTATCAGGTGAAGAATGTCCAAGACTTCACTGGCAATGCTGACAGTAAATAATCATGGACAGCGTTCAAGTTAGGTGGGAGCCATTGAGAGCTGAGCTTCCATAAGGAGGGGTCTGAGCTCCTATGAAAGCAGTGAAATCATACATCTGTGGGGTTCGCCAACAACCATTATTTTAATCACAATCGATGCATTTTTCAATGTAATAATTATTATTTACGTTAACAAGGTAAATAGGCTAAAAGAAAATCATGTTTTCCAAAAGAACTATGCATCGTATTCTCTCTTGAATGACAATTTGCTTGCACTTCTGCTCGAAGGTGTGCAATAAAATATTGTGCAATCTATGCCTGTGAGGGTGCTGCACGAGCTTAAAGAAGAAACCATTAAACTGATATTCAAATATATTGACAAGAAATTAGGCTAGCAGACAAGTTCCCAAAGTCTATGGCCCCTGCGGAGGAGAACACACCTAACACTGTTCAGCATTTAAACGCCTAGAGCCCATGGTAACCAGGGAAACCATGGGTGGGCAGCAAGTGAAAAACACAAGTGCTGGAGAAGAGGGCACCCCCTTAGTGGGCCCTAGGAACGAGGGTGAGGTTGAAGTCAATGAAATAGAGTGCAAAACTATCATCGACTCTGGCTCTCAGGCAACCAGTATTACCTGGGTCAAGGAAGACCACCCAGAGTGGTACACCGCTCTACTGGAGATTTTTAGCACCGACCGTGAGGCAACAGATGACAAGGTGGGCCCAGGTGTGTATACCAGGCCAACAGAGAAAGACTTATACTGCTATCATTGAAAGCAACTCCTCCTTGCAGCTTCCCCAGGGCCTCCTGGTTGCCATGGCATTCAAGCTTTAAATGTTGTGGAGTGGAGGCACACTGTGTAAGTCAAACACTGTTGTGAGGAGAGCCAGAAATCGCTGCTGATTCTTTTGAGGTCAGAGTTAGACTGGTTATCTGAGTCATGTTCATTTGAAGTCGAAAAGTGGTTCTGCAAGCTTCAAGAAGTGCGGCAACTGTTATCTCATTATTGTGATTCATTGCATCATCATAATTTAAGGCTGTCAGTCATTGTGACATTCTGTCCACATTAAAAACACTGGATACTTTTTGGAAGTTTCCTTTGAGTTTCCTTTTTACTTCAAGCATGTTAGGTCTGTATTCTCCTTTCAAACTGTGTCTGACCACAGTCTGAACACCATCAATGGACCGGGGCCTAGGCCAACCCCAGAAAAAACACCCCATAGTATTATCCCTCTTCCACCAAACTTTACAGTTGACACATTGCAGTCAGGCAGGTAACACGTGTTTGGTCACTCCACAAAACACATTTGCACTGCTCCAGAGTCCAGTGGCAGCATGCTTTACGCCACTCCATCCAACGCTTGGCATTGTGCTTGGTGATGTAAGGCTTACATGCAGCTGCTCGGCCATGAAGTTCCCGGCACACAGTTTTGGTGCTGATATTAATGCCAGAGCTGGTTTGGAACTCTGCAGTTATTGAGTCAGCAGTTTTTGCCATTTTTAGGCACTATGCGCCTCAGCACTCAGCGATCCCGCTCTATAACTTTACATGGTCGGCCAGTTTGTGGCTGAGTTGCTGTGGTTCCTTAGAGTTTTCCACTTAATACAATAATGCAATAATACCACTGACTGTTGATCATGGAATATCTAGGAAAGAAGAAGTTTCACAAACTGACTTGTTGCAATGGTGGCATCCTATTACAGTACCACGTTCAGATTCAGTGAGTTCTTTAGTTTGACCCATTCTTTCACAAATGTTTGTAAAGGCAGACAGCATAGCTAGGTGCTTGATTGTATGCACCTGTGACAATGGGACTGAATCAAACACCTGAATTCAATGATTAAGAAGACTGTCCCAATAGTTTTGTCTATATGGTGTGTGTCCTGCACCGAAACTCAAGGCCCATAAAGTGGCCACACTGCTTGTGGAATGCACCCTCAAAACCTGGGTTGGCTTAAAGCCCTTGCAACTATAAACCAGAGAAATGGCCTCCTTGAAGCGAAAAACTAAATCCTGCTGTCCCACAGGCTTATTTCCCAACCTTACATGACAAGTGGAGATAGCTGGTAAATATACCTCAATTGTAGGCCTTACCCTCATCTACTAGATCTTGCAGAAAACACCATAGGTCAACCAATGAGCGTTGAAAATAAATGATGTGCCTAGAGATTCAACACTTTTCAAAAAATTCGCCACTTCCCACCGTAAAGCATAGGTGGGACCAAGTCATTGTTTTATCACATGTAAGTCTCAAGTCTTTGCACTCAAGTCAAGTCAAGATGGGCATGTCCGAGGTCTCGGATGTGCAGAATATGTATTTGGACTGTTCTCCTCATTTAGAGCATCTCATGGTTGGATGCCAGCCCTTCTATTTGCCAAGGGGGTATGCAGCAGTGTATGTTCCGCCACACTGACAACATATTATTGCGGCTGAAGGACTGTCCCGCCGAGATACTATCAGCACATCAGTGTGGAAACACACTGGACCATATCTATTTCCCTTTCCGACATGTTCATAAAGCTCTCTGTCGCCCTCCCGTCTACAAATAAGATCACATTTCCCTTCTGCTGCTGCCTGCTTACAGGCAAAAACTCAAACGGGACAGGCTGGTGACATGGATTATACAACGCTGAAGTGAGGAGTTTGACTAAGCTCTGCAGCACTGCTTTGAAGCTACAGAGTGGTGTGTGTTTGAGGATGACAACATCAACACACACACGGACGCGGTCATCTGCTAGATTGGTAAATGCATCGATGACATAGTACCAAAGATTACTGTACAAACATTCCCGAATCAAAAGCCCTGGATAAACTGCGAGGTACGTGCCAAGCTGGAAGCGCGGACTATCGAAAACGGGAATACAAGGTACGCACTCTGGAGAGCTATAAGCAGTGCTAAGAGACAATATAGAGACAAAGTGGAGACTGACTTCAAAGGCTCCACCATCGTTCCTGTCCCCAAAAAGTGAAAAACCAGCAGCTTCAATGACTACCGCCCAGTGGCCCTCTTCAATCATAATGAAGTGCTTTGAACGGTTAGTCAAACCATTCATCACCTCCTCCCTCCCTGACTCTGTGGATCCCCTGCAGTTTGCTTACAGAGGAAACAGGTTCACAGACGACGCCATAGCCCTCACACCTGGACCAGAGGAACACATATGTGAGAATGCTGTTGTCCATTGTGCCCTCCAAGCTGGTTATCAAGCTCAGGGATCTTGGGCTCAACAAGCGCCCTCTGTGATGGGCTCCTGAACTTCCTGACAGGCAGACTCTAAGTAGTGCCGACATCTCACCCACCACCCTTATCCTCAACACCAGTGCCCCTCAAGGCTGCATGCTACAATCTGGCAGAGGACAAGTGAGAGTGAGAGTGACGTGGTATATATACTGTGGAGCTAAAGAGGGAATGAGTAGCAGGTAAGGGTAGGGGCTTGGGAGACCGAGCGCGAATGAGCCGATTGCAAACGGGCACGAAGGCGGGATCTGAAATGACATGAGAGTTATGATGTGCAAAACCAAAAACAACTTTAAATGTGTAGAACTTTAACGTAATCCAGGTTCAAGTCTCCAGTGTTCAAGTCCGAGTCAAGTCGAAGTCATTAAAAAAAAAATCCAAGTCGAGTCCGAGTCGAGTCCACTACCCATCCAAGTCAAGTCAGAGTCGAGTCCCTATTGATCAAGTCCGGGGGGGGACACACGATAGCAGAGCGAACAGGTACAGGAGGCGTAGAGCAAGGAGATCATTGTCCACTAGTTAATCAATCGCGGATAGCATCTACCGATTCCGGCAACATTTCTACGCCGTATTATGGCATAAATATTAATAGAAACATATCGAAAACATTGCAAAAACGCGCCGGCGCATTAGTCGACCTCAGGGTTTTAATGACAAAGTTGAATCCTTTCGAGTCATCGCAAGTCCGAATGCACGAGTCCAAGTCCGTGTTCAAATCATTAGTGCTCAAGTCCAAGTCAAGTCACGAGTCTCTAAATTTAGCTCACGAGTCGGACTGTTGACGGTTGTAGTACTCGAGCCCGAGTCCCGGACTCGAGTACTACAACACTGGGGGATACCACACTACTGGAAGTGCAGGTACCTACTTTTTTGTTTTACAAAATACTGAATTATTTTAATGCATATCTTTTTATTTTATAGTGTGTTTAAAGCCTACTACTCCCAACTCATTCACTCCAGCTCCTCCAACCCAAAGGCTCTATTCTCCACCATGAACAAACTCCTGAAACCAAGTGACACCACCAGAACATCCTTTACAACCGACAAGTGCAACTCCTTCCTCTCATTTTTCAAACAAAAATCTACAACATCTACAGCAACCTGAACACCTCATCTGCACCTTCCGCCTCCAACCCCCTCTCCCCCCTTCACCACTCAGACTCTGTCTCAGTTCTCCCCTGTTTCCCTGACGGAGCTCTCCAATATCATGACTAGCATGAAGACCTCCACCTGCATCCTGGATCCCATCCCCTCCCATCTCGTAAAGAACTGTCTCCCAGCCATTTCCCCACTCATTTCAGACTTCATCAACTCTTCCCTCAGCTTTGGCTCTGTCCCCCCCTCACTCAAATTGGCTGCTGTCACCCCCATCCTCAAAAAACCGGGACTCATCCCAGACATCATGTCCAATCTCCCCTTTCTGTCTAAAATACTCGACCGTGTAGTCTCCATCCAACTCAAAGCCCACCTTAACTCCAACGACCCTTTCAATCTGGCTTCCGATCACAACACAGCACAGAAACAGCCCTACTTAAAATCACCAACGATCTCCTCCTCGCCTCATCCTCCTTGACCTCACTGCAGCTTTCGACACCATCAACCACACCATTCTCCTCTTACGGCTCGAACCTCCTTCAACATCACTGGCACTGCACTCTCCTGGCTACAGTCTTACCTCACAAACCGACAGCAATTCATCAACATCAACAACTGCACCTCCCCCCCTGCTCCCCTGCCCCAAGGTGTCCCCCAGGTTTTGGTGCTTGGTCCTCTCCTCTTCATCCTCGACCTCCTTCCCCTCGGTAATATCTTACACCGCCACAGTCTCCACTTCCACTGCTACGCTGATGATGTGCAACTTTACATTTCAACTAAATCCATCACCACTTCCACTCTCACCAACTGCCTCACTGACATAAAATCCTGGATGCAGAACAACTTCCTAAAACTCAACTGTAATAGATCGGTCATCATCGGTCCCAAATCCCTCACCAAAAACAATAACAACCTATCCCTCACCATCGACAACACCACGCTGACTGCCTCCCCTCACATCCGAAACCTTGGACTCACCTTCAACAACAACCTCTCCTTTGAGAACGACATCAAGCACATCACCAAAACTGTCTCCGCCCATCACTTTCCTTCTCAGCTGCCGAAACCCTGATCCATGCCTTCATCTCATCCAAACTAAACTACTACAACAGCATCCTCTATGGTACACCATCCCGACTCCTCAATAAACTCCAGTACATCCAGAACTTAACCACCCGTCTCCTCACCCACACCCGCTCCCGTGACCACATCACCCCTGTCCTGCAGAACCTCCACTGGCTCCCCATCCCACAACGCATCCACTTCAAGATCCTTCTCCTCACCCACAAAGCCCTCCATCACCAGGCCCCCTCCTACCTCACAGACCTGCTCCAACACCACACTCCTTCCCGCAGCCTCCACTAGTCAGATGCAAATCTCCTCTCACTTCCTCCCAGGACCAAACTCCGGACTTGGGGGGACAGAGCCTTTCCTGTCACTCCCCAAAAACATCCGTGACTGCCCCGACCTCACAATCCCAGATCAAAACTCACCTTTTCAAAACTGCTTTTAAACTGTAAATGCATTTTCCTTTTCCTCAGATGTTTTCATGATCAATCCTTTGCTACAGTATGTGTTTGTTTTAAGTTAATCACTTTAAATGCCAATGATTTAAATATGTCTCCTTTGTGGTTTTTCACAGGTAATATATATATATTTTTTAAATATTTATTTGTACGTTTATAAGTAAGAGCACAAAATGTAACCACTGTAAAACTGTACGAGGATAAAGTCAGAAAGGTCCGTGACCTTGACCTGCTGTGTCCTTGAGTCTGAGCCAGGATCGATAAGACAGTGTATAATGAACGAGTTAATTAGCGTCATCATGAATGCTCCTCTCTGTGCTCCTGTGTGTTGTTTTAATTATGTTTTTATGAATTGTATCTCTGTAAAGTGTCTTTGAGTTTTTAGAAAAGCGCTATACAAATAAAATATATTATTATTATTAACTGGGAACGTCTGGAGGAATCCCAAGTCAAGGAGGCCTTTAACTCACACCTCCGGTGGAGCTTTTCAGGCATCCCTGTGGAGGCTGGGGACATTGAACCAGAGTGGGCTGTGTT
This sequence comes from Eleginops maclovinus, assembly GCF_036324505.1. NCBI lineage: Eukaryota > Metazoa > Chordata > Actinopteri > Perciformes > Eleginopidae > Eleginops > Eleginops maclovinus. The sequence goes on along the minus strand of NC_086364.1, from coordinate 319,274 downwards.
CAAAGCCTCTATTGCTGAAGCTGCGGCGAGGAGCTGCGGTCTCAAGGTCTTAGGTGCCTCAAGGGGTGGTAACCCTCAGACCTCCTGGTGGACACCGGTGGTCAGGAAAGCAGTCCGGCTGAAGAAGGAGGCCTTCCGGGACATGTTATCCCTGGGTACTCCTGACACAGTTGCAAGGTATCGGGGTGTGAGGGACTGTCATGGTTGACACGTCTCATCAACATTGCGTGGAAGTCGGAAACAGTACCGAAGGAGTGGCAGAACAGGGTGGTGGTTCCCCTTTTTAAAAAGGGGGATCAGAGGGTGTGTAACAATTACAGAGGCATCACACTACTCAGCCTCCCCAGGAAAGTTTACTCTAAGGTGCTGGAAAGAAGGGTCCGGCCGATTGTCGAACCTCAGATTGAGGAGGAACAATGCGAATTTCGTCCTGGTCGTGGAACGATGGACCAGCTTTTTACTCTCGCAAGGATCCTGGAGGGGGCCTGGGAGTACGCTCATCCGGTCTACATGTGCTTTGTGGATTTGAAGAAGGCGTATGACCGGGTTCCCAGGGAGATACTGTAGGAGGTGCTGCGGGAGTATGGGGTGAGGGGGTCTCTACTCAGGGCCATCCAATCTCTGTACTCCCAAAGCGAGAGCTGTGTCCGGGTCCTCGGTAGCACGTCGGACCGATTTCCGGTGAGGGTTGGCTTCGGCCAGGGCTGCGCTTTGTCACCAATCCTGTTTGTGATATTCATGGACAGGATTTCTAGGCGTAGTCGTGGGGTAGGGGGTCTTTAGTTCGGGGGGCTAAGGATTGCACCACTGCTTTTTGCAGATGATGTGGTCCTAATGGCTTCATCGGTCTGTGACCTTCAGCACTCATTGGATCGGTTCGCAGTCGAGAGTGAAGCGGCTGGGATGATGATCAGCAACTCCAAATCTGAGGCCATGGTTCTCAGCAGGAAACCGATGGATTGTCCACTCCAGGTAGGGAATGAAGCCTTACCCCAAGTGAAGGAGTTCAAGTATCTCGGGGTCTTGTTCTCGAGTGAGGGAACAATGGAGCGTGAGATGGGCCGGAGAATCGGAGCAGCGGGAGCGGTACTGCAGTCGCTTTGCCGCACCGTTGTGACGAAAAGAGAGCTGAGCCAGAAGGCAAAGCTCTCTGTCTACCGGGCCATCTTCGTTCCTACCCTCACCTATGGTCATGAAGGATGGGTCATGACCGAAAGAACGAGATGGCGGATACAAGCGGCCGAAATGGGATTTCTCCGCAGGGTGGCTGGCATCTCCCTTAGGGATAAGGTGAGAAGTTCAGTCATCCGGGAGGGACTCGGAGTAGAACCGCTGCTCCTTCGCGTTGAAAGGAGCCAGTTGAGGTGGTTCGGGCACCTAGTGAGGATGCCACCTGGGCGCCTCCCTAGGGAGGTGTTCCAGGCACGTCCAGCTGGGAAGAGACCGAGGGGTAGACCTAGGACCAGGTGGAGGGATTATATCTCTTCACTGGCCTGGGAGCGCCTTGGAATCCCCCAGTCAGAGCTGGTTGATGTGGCCGGGGAAAGGAAAGTTTGGGACTCTCTGCTGGAGCTGTTACCTCCGCGACCCTGACGGAAAAGCGGGAGAAGATGGATGGATGGATGGTATGCTGAGTCTCTGTTAGCTATCTGTTAGGCCCTTTCATAGTGTAGGAAATGTTCTTTTATTCAAAGCCCAGGAGTCGCTGTAAAAGAAAACAAAGTGAATCTCCTCTTATAAGTTTTAAAAGGAGTATTTAATAAAAGGATGCAGCAGTAGGTTTTACAAAAGTTTCACAGCTGTGGCTCAATAGCCCGGTACACGCGTCCACAGGCCGCTGAATGAGTGGAGCTCATCAGTAGTTACTGTCTGGCGGTCCGGAACAAAAGAGAGCTCGATTTCACAATACAAACATGTTTTATAGAACCACCCCTTTCCGGTCATAAAATAAACAACTTCAAAATAAGACGAGCTCCGGTCTCGTGTTCTCATTGGTTGGTAGCGGGGGCTGATCCTGTTGGCCGGTTGGCACATGGGGTTTTCCGGACTCTTCTATTGGCTGAAGTTGTCGGGGGCGGGTCCTCCTATGACGTCACCGTCGCCATCTTGTTAGCGATGTCCTGAAGCTCTCACCTATGATGTTCTATTATGCAATCCTTCTGAGGTTTATCAGTTATTAAACACGCAATAGTATTATTGGAACATCAATGAGTGAGAGATAGAGGTGGTGTGTTTAGTATTGTTAGAAATAATCAATATATTGGAGCGGAACATTAAAAGATAATTCACTGTTTCTGGACGGATCATATTTGTCCAATTCCGGTAGTATTACCCAATGTTGTTTTTAGCCTCAGATAGCATAAAGCTAATATTGTATTGTATGAGTAGAGGGAGAAGGACGCGTGGAGTTACATACTAAACACACCGCCTCTACCGCTCACTCATTGATGCTGCAATGATATTATTGCCTGTTTAATAACTGATAAACCTCAGAAGGATTGCATAATAGAATATCGTAAAAGAGAGATCCAGGACATCACTAACAAGATGGCGACGGTGACGTCATAAGAGGACCCGCCCCCGACGACGTCAGCCTATAGAAGAGTCCGGAGAACCCCATGTGACAAGCGGCCAACAGGATCCAGCCCCCCGCTACCAACCAATGAGAGCACGAGAGCGGAGCGTGTCTTATTTTGAAGTTGTTTATTTTATGACCGGAAAGGGATGGTTCTATAAACATGTTTGTATTGTGAAATCGGGCGCTCTTTTGTTCCAGACCGCCAGACAGTAACTACTGATGAGCTCCACTCAGTCAGTGGCCTGTGGACGCGTGTCCCGGGCTGTTGAGCCACAGCTCTTAAACTTTTGTAAAACCTACTGCTGCATCCTTTTATTAAAAACTCCTTTTAAAACTTACAAGAGGAGGTTTGCTTTCTTTCTTTTGAATCGACACCTGGGCTTCGAATAAATGAAAATTTCCTACAGTATGTAACTCCACGTGGCCTTTTCCCTCTACTCATATATACAATACAATATTAGCTACATGCTATCTGAGGCTAAAAACAAAAACCGGTAATACTACCGGAATTGGAAAAATATGGTCCGTCCAGAAACAGTGAATTATCTTTTAATGTTCCGTTTCAATATATTGATTATTTCTAACAATAGTCTACGCAAGCTACGCGGATGCGAATGCATCGAGCTGTGCAAGGAGGGTTTGACGCGTACTTGCGTAGTAAAATGTGTAGTCCCGATTTTTGTAACGCGACTCAAGCGCGACTGCCATTTCACGCGTTTCCGATAGTGGCGCTGATGAGAATTACTGTACTGTACTGTACTGTACTAAATCACTATTAACAGAAGAAGTACTACCATGGCTGACAACGAGGAGCGTCTCTGTGAATTAGTTCGTGTGCACCAGCATATTTGTGACACTGCGAGCGCTTCACATTCAGACAGAAACTTAGTTGAAAATGCACGGCGAGAAATAGCACTGGACCTAGATATCGATGTTGATACCATCAAAAAAAAGTGGAAGCAGATGAGGGACCGGTTCGTGCGAGCCCAGAAAAAATAGAAGCAGGCAGCAAAAAGTGGCGTGGGGCAGCAGAGTTTCGGCTACCCAGCAATACTTTCTCATCTTGGTTGGCTTGCTGAGTACATCAAGCTGCCGGCGATTCAGCAAGAGCAAAATGAGGCACTGTTCTTCTGTAGCTATTTTCCTTTTTTCCAGACAGACGACTCACCGGAGACTCTGCTACCCCCTGTTGGATGAGCGGTGTATTGCGTCTGACAAGGCACAGCACAGCAACTGACGCGCGTTCTGTATGTACTAAAATACGCGCGTGAACCTTGCGTTTACAACTGCGTCCGCGTAGCTTGCGTAGACTATGAAAGGGCCCTTAAGCTATGCAGCATGACGCATACGCAAGGGCAGAATAAGCGGTATGTTAATGTCAATGTCTTTTCAGTCTCTGTGGATGTTGGAACCACTGAATAAACTGAAGTAAACCTGAAATGCTGACAATGGGTCATTGTGTTTAATTTACATTACATGTCATTTAGCTGACGCTTTCCCCGGGGAAAGGGAGCTTAAAGGGTTTGAGAATTATTGGTATTGTTCCCGGGTAAAACGGGTAAAAAACCCCCCCAATTTTTTCCCAAAACCCCCCCCCGGGCCCCCCCCCAACCCCTTTTTTTAAGCGTTTGATTAAAAAATATGTACGACGGGAAAAAAAAAATTTTTTTAACAAAAATTTTTAAAAAAAAGGGGGAAAAGGCCCCGGGTAAAAAATTTTAAAGCTTCTTTAGGGTGACCCCCCTTAAATTCCCAAAATATCCAATCCCCGGGTTAAAAACCCAAAACCCTTTTAAACACAAAAAAAAAAAAAAAAACCAATTTTTAAACAAATTTTAAAAAAAAGGGGGGGGGAAGGGGGGGGGTTTTTTTTTTTAAATATTAAAAATTTTGGGAAGCCCCCCCCAAAGGGTTTTTTGGGGTTTTAAACATAAAATGGGGAAAAAAGGGGTTAAAAATTTTTTTTTTTTGGGGGGTTTTTGGGGGGGGGCCCCGAACCCCTTTTTTTTGGGAAAAACCCGAGCCTTTTTTTCAGAAACCCCCGGGGGGGGGGGTTTTTGGGGGGGCCCGGGGGGGCTTGTGGGAACGGGGGCCAGGGGGTTTTCCCCATGGGAAATTTTTCCAAAAAAGGGAAAAACTAAATTTAAAAAAAACCTAAAATTTAAATTTTTTTGGGGGGTTTTAAAAAAAAACCCTTTTTTGGGAGCCGGGGGGAAAGTACCGGGGGGGGGTTTTCACCCGGGGTTTTTTCCCAAAATTTTCCCCAAATTTTTTTTGGAAACCCCCGGGGGAAAAAAACTGCCCAATTTTTTGGGGGGAAAGGGTGCATAATCTTGGGGGCCCAAAAACCCTGGGGAAACCCCCGGGGGGCACCGAAAAAAGGGTCCTCCCCCATTTTGACGGTTTCCCCCAGGGACAAGGATGGGGGGGCCCCCCCAACCCGGGGGGGCCCCAAAAGGGGAAAAAATTGGGACCCCTGTTACCCTTGGGCCTCGTGCGCCGGGCCCCCTTTGTTAACCATTCCCAAATCCCCCCGGGGCCCCCCACTTTTAAACCCCTTTGGTTTTAACTCTCCCTTTAAAAATTTTATGCTTGGGTTTTTTTGTGTTAAAATTTGTTGTGTTGGGGGAAAAACGCTTTAAAAATTGTGTTAGGTCCCTTTTGGTATTAAAATTTTTAAAAGGGTCCCCCTGGGGGGGTTTTTGGGGTTTTTTCCCTTTTTATTTTTAAAAACCCCCCTTTGGGTTGTACCACCCCCTACTTTAGAGGGGGCCCCCCAATTGCCCCGGGGCCCTGTTGTTTCTGGGGGTTTTTGAAAAAACCTGTGCGGGGTCCCCAATTTTGACTGGGGGGCAATTTTGGGGGTGGACAACAAAAAAAAAAAGGGAAAAAAAAAACTTTTTTTTAACCCTTTGGCCCCCAAAAAATTCCCCCCCCTTGCAAAAAAAAAACCCCCCCCAAAACTAAAAAAATTTTTTAAAAAACCCCCCAGTACCTAAAATATAACAAAAAATAACAAATGGATGCTTTAAAAAATTTTCCACCATTGTAAAAATTTACTTTTCCCCTTAACTCCCCATTCTTCCCGCAAATTTTCCTATTTTAAAACCCCTTCATTAACAAGTCCCCCCTTTTCCCGGGCCTGCCTTCCCAACCCGTCTCCCTGGCCCTTTCCCCCCCCCCCCCCCTTTGCCCTACCCCAATTTTTAAAAAACCCCCCCTTTTCCAAATGAGAGGGCCCCCAAAAAAACACCCCAAAGTCGGGGGCACCAATTGCCACCCCTTCTCCCTCCCCAACCCCCACCCAAAAACCACTTTCTATTCCCCTCCCACAAATCAGGGAGGCCCCCCCTTAAACCACTTCCCCGCCAGCCCTTTTGATCCTTATCCTTAAACCCTCCCCCCTTACGGCCCCTTTTGGCCCCCCCCCCCCGGCGTTCTTGCCTTAGAATCCTCGCCCAAAGGGACTTCCAGGATCCGGCCGGCCTCCTGAAGTACATACAGCATATTAGCTACTGCTTATCTCAGCAAATCACAAAACCGTCATACTCAACTCGAAGAAAACTTGGTGTACCAAACAGTCCCCAATGTATCTTCTGGTGTCGTTTGCACGACTCAGTGACTTTCTAACAATAGCTCGCAAGCACCGGATGCAAGCATCGAGCGTGCAATTTGACGCTACTGCGTAGTAAGCTGTGTACCCATTTTTTAACCGACCAAGCTCGACCTGCCATTTACACGCGTCCGATCAGTGGCGCCTGTGGAATCGTTCTGTACCGTACTGTGACTAAATCCCCTCATTAAACACGAAGAAGTCACACCACTGGCGACAAACAGGACGCTCCTACATTCGTTCGTCCACCACAGATTTGTGACCCGGCGGCCGCTTCACAGTCTCCCACAGAACTTCTCAAAATCCGCACTGCCGCAAAAGCAACGACCAGTTCGCCATGTCTGGTTCCTCAAAAGGGCTCAACACATGAGGCCCGACCGGCTTTCTGCGACCCAGAAAAACTAGAAGCAGTCACCCAAAAGTGCGCTGGGCCCAGCAGTTCGTCCCGATCCAAGCAATACTTTCTCAGTCTTGGTCTGGCTTGCTGAGTACATCACTGCCGGCATCTCACACGACCAAATGACACTGTCCTCGTAGCTTTCGCCTTTTTCCAACCACTGCACCTCCCCGCAACGTCTGCTCCTCCCTCTGTGGTGAGTCGGTGTTGCGTCTGACCCAAGTCACCCGCAACGAACCCGCGTTCTGTATGTACTACTCACCGCGTGCAACCTTGCTCTTACAACTCGTCCCGCGTACCTTCGGCAACTATGAAAGGGCCCTTCGCTATGCAGCCATCGCGCACTCGCAAGGGCAGCAATTAAGCGTATCGTTCCAACTCACCTGTCCCTATTTCCAGTCTCTGTGGCTGTGGACAACCTCACTAATCAAACTGAGTACCCTGACGCACATCTGGGTCGCATTGGTTTAATTTACCCACTTTACATGTCATTTAGTGCCCATTTATACAACACCAATACAAATGCCAACCTCGAAACTACAAGCAAATTTTGACTGTGACCAAGTCCCATGCTAACTGGCGGGGATTAGTTCAAGACCGCGGTGGTCCTCACATATCAAGCGTTCCAGTGCAACCTGCCGTCGAAACGCACCGCACGCCCCTGTCAGAGATGTCAATTACATACTTGGCTGCCATATTGCCTCATACAAAACTGTACCCCACGCTCAATTCCACCCACACTTTCATACCGATGACACCTCAACACCCTGGACTCCTCGCTGCCTCTGCCAATAGTCAAGTCTTTCTCGATTAACATGCCTATCGTACACCGTGAAATTCCTCACATAGACACCAAATGTGTTCATGAAGAGTAAGAATTGTGGCCAGCCGAGCAGTAGATGAAAAAAAACTTAAAGCTGCTCTCCCCTCTAGCCGTGATGTCCCCCACTTTAAGTCTTAACGACCTCTCCAATACACACCCATGTGACATTTCAAAAAACGTAAACTGCGACTACGTGAGAATCGTACTAACTATCAAAAAATATCCTAATAAAGTCGATAGTAGTAGTTGTATGACTAGTATTAGTGGTAGTTGTAGTAGTAGTTGCGGTAGTTGTAGCAGTATTAGTAGGTGTAGTTGTATGAGTAGTAATAGCAGCAGTAGTAGTAGTAGTTGTTGTTGTTGAAGTAGTAGCAGTAATAGTAGTAGTAGTAGTTGTTGTAATAGGAGAAGTAAGAGTCGTAGGTGTAGTTGTGTGTCTGTGGGGGGGTTTCTAGAAAAACAACCTTATCTTTTATTTTGAAAATACATATCTATGTCTGCCTTTCCGAGAACCAGCACCTTATCGTGGTGGAGAGGTTTGTGTGCCCCGATGAACCTGGGGGCTGTGTTGTCTGGAACCTTGTGTTCCTGGTAGGGTCTCCCATGGCAAATTGGTCTCAGGTAAGGGGCCAGACTAAGATTGGTTCAAAAAGACTTCATGAATGAACATCATTGGAAGCGAGGATACCCGGCCCGGAGGAAGCCCGGGGTCCCCTTCTGGAGCCAGGCCCAGGAGGACTCGTCAGCGAGCGTCTGGTGGCCGGGCTTGCCACGGAGCCCGGCCGGGCACAGCCCGAAAAAGCAACGTGGGCAACACCTCCGCTTCTCCGTCCCGCGGGCCCACCACCTACGGGAAACAACGATGGGGTCGGGTGCGCTGCCAGAAGGGTGGCAGTGAAAGCAGAGGGTCTCGACGGACCAGACTCAGGCGACAGAAGTTGGCTTTGGGGACGTGGAATGTCACCTCTCTGGGGGGGAAGGAGCCGGAGCTTGTGCGGGAGGTGGAGCGTTACCAGTTGGATCTGGTGGGGCTCGCTTCTACGCACAGCGTCGGCTCTGGAACCTTACTTCTGGATAGTGGTTGGACTCTATTCTTCTCCGGAGTTGCCCAAGGTGTGAGGCGCCGAGCGGGTGTGGGGATACTCACAAGCCCCCGGTTGAGTGCCGCTTTGTTGGAGTTTACCCCAGTGGACGAGAGGGTCGCCTCCCTACGCCTGCGGGTCATGGGGGGGAAAACTCTGACTGTGGTGTGTGCTTATGCACCAAACAGCAGTTCAGAGTATTCGGCCTTCTTGGAGACCCTGAAAGAAGTCCTGTATGGGGCTCCTGAAGGGGACTCCTTAGTCTTGCTGGGAGACTTCAACGCACACGTGGGCAATGATGGAGACACTTGGAGGGGCGTGATTGGGAGGAACGGCCCCCCTGATCTGAACCGGAGTGGTGGTTTGTTACTGGACTTCTGTGCTAGTCATGGATTGGCCATAACAAACACCATGTTTGAACATAAGGATGCTCATAAGTGTACGTGGTACCAGAGCACCCTAGGCAGAAGGTCCATGATCGATTTTGTAATCGTATCATCGGATCTGAGGCCGCATGTTTTGGACACTCGGGTGAAGAGAGGGGCGGAGTTGTCAACTGATCACCATCTGGTGGTGAGTTGGGTCGAGTGGCGGGGGAAGCCTCTGGACAGACCTGGTAAGCCCAAACGTGTAGTGTGGGTGAACTGGGAACGTCTGGAAGAGTCCCATGTCCAGGCGGCCTTCAACTCACACCTCCGGCGGAGCTTTTCAGGCATCCCTGTGGAGGCTGGGGACATTGAACCAGAGTGGGCGGTGTTCAAAGCTTCTATTGCTGAAGCTGCGGCGGGGAGCTGTGGTCTCAAGGTCTTAGGTGCCTCAAGGGGCGGTAACCCTCTAACCTCGTGGTGGACACCGGTGGTTAGGGAAGCCGTCCGACTGAAGAAGGAGGCCTTCCAGGATATGTTATCCCTGGGTACTCCTGACGCAGTTGCAAGGTATCGACAGGCCCGAAGGGCAGCAGCCTCAGCCGTGGCCGACGCAAAGCAGCGGGTGTGGGAGAAGTTCGGAGAAGCCATGGAGAAGGACTTTCGGTCGGCACCAAAGTTGTTCTGGAAAACCGTCCGGCACCTCAGGAGGGGGAAGCAGGGTACCATCCAAGCTGTGTACAGTAAGGATGGGGCGTTGTTGACCTCAACTGATAGTGTGTTAGGGCGGTGGAAGGAACACTTTGAGGAACTCCTGAATCCGACAACTCCGCACTCTATGTTAGAGGCAGAGCTGGAGTATGAAGGGGGATCAATTCCAATCTCACGGGGGGAAGTCACTGAGGTAGTTAAACAGCTCCACAGTGGCAAAGCCCCGGGGGTGGATGAGATCCGCCCAGAAATGCTGAAGGCTCTGGGTGTTGAGGGACTGTCATGGTTGACACGTCTCGTCAACATTGCGTGGAAGTCGGAAACAGTACCGAAGGAGTGGCAGACCGGGGTGGTGGTTCCTCTCTTTAAAAAGGGGGATCAGAGGGTGTGTGCCAATTACAGAGGCATCACATTACTCAGCCTCCCCGGGAAAGTTTACTCTAAGGTGCTGGAAAGGAGGGTCCGGCCGATTGTCGAACCTCAGATTGAAGAGGAACAATGCGGTTTTCGTCCTGGTCGTGGAACGACGGACCAGCTTTTCACTCTCGCAAGGATCCTGGAGGGGGCCTGGGAGCACGCTCATCCGGTCTACATGTGCTTTGTGGATTTGGAGAAGGCGTATGACCGGGTTCCCAGGGAGATACTGTAGGAGGTGCTGCGGGAGTATGGGGTGAGGGGGTCTTTGCTCAGGGCCATCCAATCTCTGTACTCCCAAAGCGAGAGCTGTGTCCGGGTCCTCGGCAGCACGTCGGACCGTTTTCTGGTGAGGGTTGGCCTCCGCCAGGGCTGCGCTTTGTCACCAATCCTGTTTGTGATATTCATGGACAGGATTTCGAGGCGTAGTCGTGGGGGAGGGGGTTTGCAGTTCGGTGGGCTAAGGATTGCACCACTGCTTTTTGCAGATGATGTGGTCCTAATGGCTTCATCGGTCTGTGACCTTCAGCACTCACTGGATCGGTTCGCGGCCGAGTGTGAAGCGGCTGGGATGAGGATCAGCACCTCCAAATCTGAGGCCATGGTTCTCAGCAGGAAACCGATGGATTGTCCACTCCAGGTAGGGAATGAAGCCTTACCCCAAGTGAAGGAGTTCAAGTATCTCGGGTCTTGTTCTCGAGTGAGGGAACAATGGAGCGTGAGATGGGCCGGAGAATCGGAGCAGCGGGAGCGGTACTGCAGTCACTTTACCGCACCGTTGTGACGAAAAGGGAGCCGAGCCAGAAGGCAAAGCTCTCTGTCTACCGGGCCATCTTCGTTCCTACCCTCACCTATGGTCATGAAGGATGGGTCATGACCGAAAGAACGAGATCGCGGATACAAGCGGCCGAAATGGGATTTCTCCGCAGGGTGGCTGGCATCTCCCTTAGGGATAAGGTGAGAAGTTCAGCCATCCGGGAGGGACTCGGAGTAGAACCGCTGCTCCTTCGCGTTGAAAGGAGCCAGTTGAGGTGGTTCGGGCACCTAGTGAGGATGCCACCTGGGCGCCTCCCTAGGGAGGTGTTCCAGGCACGTCCAGCTGGGAAGAGACCGAGGGGTAGACCTAGGACCAGGTGGAGGGATTATATCTCTTCACTGGCCTGGGAGCGCCTTGGAATCCCCCAGTCAGAGCTGGTTGATGTGGCCAGGGAAAGGAAAGTTTGGGGCTCTCTGCTGGAGCTGTTACCTCCGCGACCCTGACGGAAAAGCGGGAGAAGATGGATGGATGGATGGATATCTATGTCTGTCTGTCCGTCTGTCCGTCAAAAATTGTGATTTTCACTACAGGTGTTGCCCTAAAAAATACGTCGTCCCTGCAGCGCTGTACCTAACCCCAGCCAGCAAACAATACTGGGTGGACAGGCAATGTAGGTTAGCATGCAAAAGGAGGATGTACCGTGACAGTGTTTCATATCATATTTGATTGATCAGTCATGTGCTTGAGGTCCATGATGCAGGCCCGATAACCGTTAGAAACAGTGCTCAGTCCTTGTAGCTAAATATGCTCTTATGTCAACAACACAAATAACAAAAGTCTTCCCTACATCTAAGAACAAGTCAAACAGCACTACGCAAAAAAAAAAAGGCCGGGATTATACTAGCAAATAACATCTTCATATCTACCTGTCTATTCAGTAGTAACTAAAACTAGAAAATCTTTCTCCTTGTTTAATAAACTCAATATAGATATTAAAATGTTGAGGCCTTTAAATTATGAGGAAAAAACTTTCTATTTGTGGCTTTTTGTTTCATTATCCTGCTGGATGTGGCCAAAGCATCAACATACAAATGTATATTTGGCCAATAAACAATAGCAGTTTTATGAAAATTAACATAACAACATGATTGACAAATATTAATTATAAACAGAATATATGGGTAACTGACCCTTAATTTCATTTTGTTAAATAATATTAGGCAGCAATATATACGAAGGGTAGTTTTAATTTCTTTAAGCTCTGAAGTCTCTCTTTCGCCCTCCTTCCCTTTCTCCTTAAGGATTACGTCACCCATTCCTGTCCTATTGCCTTGCTTATCCGTCATTGTATCATCGTGAAATTTGAGTTCTTAAAATGCCTGTGTGAACATGCACACCCAGCAGAACAGTTCTGCTCACATAGAATCAGACATCACCTCCAACATGCACACAGCAAAGATGTAGGTGGATGACTTTGGTTTTACGCTTTTAGAGTTTAAAGCTTTTTAAATTTCTTACATGCTATTTCAGATTAATCAAATGCATTGTCTGTCTGGATAATAACAAAGAGAGGTGCCCATAACGTCTCTCTATGTCACCAACATCACTGTTGAACAGTAACTCCAGGGAATTCTGGAAATTGTGTTGTTTTCTGTTCTGATTATAGTTCCATGCTGTGTTTCTTTGCATTAATGTGATCATGCTGGATTTGAAGATTACATTTATTTAGATAACTTTTGTTTTTTCATGTACACTCAATTAATTATTTGTGCTTCTGTGTTATAATAACATCAAAAGGCTAATGCTAATATTTGAAAGTCTTTTATGCTATTTCAGATTATTCAAATGTATTATCTATTTGTATAAAACCCTATAGAGGCCTCCAAAAGAGTCTGCATTATGTCATCTCAGACTAACATCACTACTAAGAGAGGATTATTAGAAGTTGTGTTGTTTTCTGTTCCAATTACAGTGCCATGCTGTGTGTTTCTCTTCATTAATGGAGTCATGTTATTCACCTTGAGGAGTAAAACTGTATTTCGTGATACCTCCCGTTACGTTCTTCTGTTTAACCTCCTTTTTGCAGACACTGTACACATGGCATTAAGCCAGTTACTGTTCCTATTATCTGTATTTCAAATACGGCTGACATATTCTGTGTGCGGTGTTGTTGTCATGCTTGCTGATATCACAAGAGAAATTTCTCCCCTCACCCTGGTGGTGATGTCTCTGGAGAGATATGTAGCTGTGTGTTACCCACTGAGGTACTCTACCATCATTACTATCAGAAACACAGCAGGGGCTATCATTATGGTATGGTCCTTCAGTGCACTCAATAACATTGCACGAGTTATTTTACTGTTAGATATTTCAGTTGAAGACCTGGTAAACCTCCAGATGAAAGATTTTTGTGCTAAAGAAAACATGCTGCTTGGCCGGTACGCTGATGATTATGATAAAGCATACAATTATTTTGTATTTGTGTCATCTGGTGTAGCAGTCATTTGCTCCTATATTGGTGTGATCATAGCAGCCAGGTCGGCTTCCACAGACAAAGCTTCAGCTCGTAAAGCTCGTAAGACTTTGCTGCTGCATCTGGTGCAGCTGGGCCTCTGTCTCTTGTCAACTGTACACAACCCCCTGATCGAAGCAATAGCCAAAGTCACTGACAGATTAGCAATGTTGCGTGTCCGCAGTTTTCTTTATGTGTGTATTATTCTTTTACCCAGATCTCTGAGTGCTCTTATCTATGGCATCAGAGACCACACCATTAGACCTATCCTCTTGTACCATCTGTGCTGTCGTATAAAACTGACCATCATACCTGTCAAAGCAAAAGTCTCCCAATGAGTTATTCAAGCATATATATCTTTTTTAAGAGACAACGAAAATAATATAACATGAATGAAAAGCATTTCATCATTTAAAATCTATACAGGTTTTGCCACGCTTGCTGATGTCAGTGGTATGAATCAATAACAAAAAAGTGGGGCTGGCAAAAGTGCTTTAAATTATTTCTGAATTATTAAAAAAAAATCTGTATACTATATTTAAGGAAAACGTGTTTTTTTTTATGTCACTTGTAATACAATGGGTTTCAGGAACTGTTTACATACATAACATTAAACAGTATTGAAAAGAAAATTAGAGTAAAGGTATTTGACCTGACCAACATATTCCAGTATTTACTGTGAATACAAAGGTTTTCAAGGAGTTAATATTGTTTTTAACCGATATACAGTATTAATGTATGCAATGATGAGTACAAACACCAAATTGTTCTGTTGTTATACATGTGATTACACACATTGGGGAAATAAAGTTAATAAAAAGAATAATTTCTTAAATCAATTATAATTTTAAAAGGGACATTGATCAAAATATATTTCACAAAAAAACTAAAATACAATACACTATGATAATATTATGTAATTATACCTGGAGCCAACAAAGGCGTCCCGCTGCCCCAGAGATGATGGAAAATGTGTTTGGGTTGTACAAAAAATGGGGGCAACTTAGGAAGGTAAAGGATTTTTCTATGCATGTACTGAATTTGTACTAAGTGCTTATGAACAACAATTCTGTGTTGACATCAGCAGGAGGACAGCTAGCTAACATCAGCTGTTCGCAGCCGGTGGGCAGTACATTCGTGCTTTGCAAATTAACAAAGCTATCAGCTAATTCTAACAAAAGTACCAATGATAATAATGCACACGCTACAGAAACATATTAAAACCAAATATACACATTATATATATTGTATCTCAGTCAGTTAACATTACACTTTGACAAAACCGTGTCTATTAAGGATTTACATTGAACTGTGTTTTACCTTTACATTAGTTCACGCTAGCCGCTAACGTGAAATTGCAGTTTCCAACATACACACATAACTGCAAAATACCACTTGATCCTAAACAATGCACTTAATCACAACATATCCGTTACACTGTTATCCTTTATACTGGGGTACATTGGTTCTACTTTAAGGACACTAAACCTACCTGTTTTTTTGGCCTAGATTCAGTGTCTCCCCGAACTTGAGAGGCCTGAGAGAGCGGCCTGAGAGCAACAGAGGACACATGGACCAACACAGATTTTTTTATTGTCTTTTTATTTTCTCCAGTTATTTTTCTTTAGACACTTTGTATCAGCCAGGTCGTGCCATACTCTTAGCTGGCGGTTTTGGTGGATTTCATTCACAACCAGTTGCAGTAAAATACAGAGAGCATGGGCTGTGTGTAAGGAAGGAGGATGTGCGCTTGGTGCTGAAGGAGCTGGATCCCAGAGGAGTGGCATTAAGGCAAGCAGGACGACTCCGGCGGAGGAGATATTTCTCCCAAAGATCAAACTTCATCTGGCACCTGGACTCCTATGATAAACTGAAGCAATATGGCATTTGCCTACAAAACAAGTAGTGACCCAAAGTTGATTGGGGGGTATTACATGGAAGCAGTGCAGCATTTAGGGGGCTGCCCTAGACTAGTGAGAGGCTATCTTGGAACAGAAAAGTGCTATGTTCGAGGCATTCAGCGTTCTATGTCACACAGGCTCCGCCCTCTACTGGACTATATTCATACCTGCAAACTCATAAGGGCTGAAAAAGGTGACAAACTAAACTGTTGTAGGGGGGTCTGGGGGCATACCCCCCAGCCAAATTTAGCTATTTTAACATGTAAATTAAGCATTCTGGTGTACTCCCATAAGAACATAAAGGGAAAAGACAACATTTTCTTATGGTAACAATGGCACATTTATTGACCCATAAACTGGTCAGTTAAAAACATTTTAAATGGGAAAAGCATTCAGGACAGGTAAACAGTAAATCCCATTGGCCAAATTTGGCAACATATCAACATAATATTATTTTCATTTTTTCCTCCTTTTGGCCTGGACAAGCCTTTCAAGGGCCCGTTTTCGCTGCTTGGCAATGTGCCTCTTTCGGGCCACACTATCGTTCTCCACCACCTCTGCCCTATTACTAGCAGCACTGGTAGATGGCTGGCAGCCAAACTCAACCATCCTTTCTCTGATTACAAGCTGATTTTCCTGTCGTTGGGCTTTGTCCCTAGTTCCAGCTGCACTAATGTTATAACACAACCTCCTATCTACCTCCCCAAACTTCAAATCATCCCTTCTGAACGTTTCCACCCCAGTCTGGTTCCTGGTCTGCAAAGTGTATTTAACAGTCTGCACAGCACTGAGGGTGGAGATCTTCATTGACGTTGATCGTTGATCAATGATGGTCCCCATGACACTGAAGGAAGACTCAACCAGGGCACCATGGAAAATTGAGAGGGCAGCCTTGACTGCCTGACACAGTGCAGGGTACTTCCCTGTATTGAAGACGACGGCCCACCACTTGACAACATCCTCTCCATGCTGAAAACTGGGAAGCGCCTGGTCAACATTGAAACGCAGAATTTCTTGGTCTGTGTCAGCATCTGGTGGCAGCAGGTGACCCATCATATGTATGAGCTTCCTCAAATATATTCTCTTCATAGCTCTGACCAAAACGACGTACTCTCGCTTTGTACACGTTGCCTAGCAATGCCGCGCATGCGCATTATATCCTGCTCCGCTCCGAGTTATAGTAGTAGGCTATTCATGGGAAACGCATGAACAGCACGTTAAGATCTCGGCCAAGTCGTAAGTAAAGCAGTTCTTCATTATTTAAGTTAAGCGGCAGTAACGCCAGTGTTAAACAAGGTGTTAAACACGCAAATGCCGGTTGGTGTGCGTACGGTACTGAGTGTTTATCGGTCCACGGCCGTAATGAACGTGTCGCATTGGTCCATATGTAATGCGCACGTTCTGTTGTTCCCATTGGCATAGAGCTATTGAACATTAATTTTAACAAAGGATACGGATAACATATAGCCCACGGCAGTTTTGTCATTGTATGTATAGCCTATATTTTTATTACGCTATCATCATTCAACATGTAGAATGAACGTGTAATCTATAGAGCCGATTTACATAGATAATCCACAACCATGAACCTAATCTGGATCTTAAACCTGCCAATTGCCAACAATTGTTACTACATATAAAACATGTTTTCGTTTTTAGATTGCGTGTTTCAAAGGCATCTGCGTCTTGTGTACATAACACAGCGCAATATGAATAATGTCATTTCCAACAGTGACAAGCGTTATACGTGCTTACGAACACTTTAAACAAAATCTACACACGGTCGCCAGCGTTTGTAGATTTTGTTCGTAACTTCAAACTTTTCGTAGCTACTAAAAAGTTGATAAATGCGAAACCGAAATAATTGATCCGAACGGATCACGGATCAATGATGATTCGTTGCACCACTACTAGCAGGGCTGGACTGGCATCTGAAAAGGGCCCGGGCACTTTTGATCACCCAAGGGCCAAGCGCCATTTTTATATATATATATATATATCAAAAGAGCGTAAGCTAGTCATTATGTCTAACAGTGTTTTTTTTTCGGACACTCGTCATTTTTTTCACCACAGCAAAACCAAGTGACCGCTTGTTATTGCTTAGGATTCCAACATAACTTGTTAAAGTTCCGTGTACAATACGCCTTGAAACATCCAACTGCGTTGTCTCAACCATGAAGAAATTGAAACATCCATTGCTTTAATGCTTTCCAGAACACAACGTGGTGAATGGTAGGATAGCCTATCCATGACCACCACAGGAAAATGCAACTCATAAAGACACGATTAAAATATCAGATACACATTGCCAACAACAAAGCTAATATACCATGTTTTTACATGTCATGCAAATTGGAGTGAGCGCGTAGCTATCAGCTATCAGCTATTCCTAAACAGTAGCACGGCTAGTCAGCTTCTTACCTATCCATCTACCGTGCAAATAGGCAGAAAACTTAAGATAATACGAGATGTCTTGATAATGACGTGGCATGCCATTACAGAAGGAAAATATTACAAAAATACATTTTGTATAAAATCACAGTTGCACAAGACACGACAAGCAGTAGAGTAGAAATAAGATATTTGTTGGATTTGAGAAAGTGAAAGGGGGGATGCCATAACTAACACGCACTAGCAATTACAAGACACAGCACATGTCGTCCTTGTGACAGCTGACAGCTCAAGACAAATGGAAGATTTCTATAAGCTGTCAAAACAATACAAGAAAGGTGTACGAAAATAAATCGGTACATATTTGTGACTGATTTGAGAGAGTGGGGGCGACACATTTAGTCTTAGTTTCAGGCAATAAATGGGAAAAACGCCGAAGCAGTGAATAGCTAATCTGCCTAGCTAGCTAGGGTATTTCTAGACGGGACGGCACTAGCATAACTTAAAACACATCACATGACCTTGTAACAGCTCAACAAATGGAAGATTTATATATGCTGGCGCAACATTACAAGAGAAGTGCATGAAAATATATCAAATGGGTACATGTTTGTGACTGATTTGATAAAGTCAGGATGACAACTTGGTCTCGGTTTCAGGCAATAAATGGGAAACGAAACGCCGAAGCGGTGAATAGCTACACTGCATTGGCTAGCTAGCGGGTGTGTTGAGCTGAATTCTAACCTCAATCTCTCCCTGCTGGGTCACGTCTCGTGACTCTCGTCTCTCCGTCTCCTCCTCCTCTGGTTCCCCGCTCGAACCATCATCTCCTCCGCCTCTTCCTCCTCTACATTCTCCACCACCTGTGCGCTCGTTGTCGTTGTACTGGCGGCCCCACCGCCCGAACCCGAGGTTGAGCTTGTGCTTTTGAATAAGTCGGTGATTTTTGCACATTTTGCTACGTCGTCTTTAAGTTTTTGCTTTCTCTTTTCCATTCGCTTCTCATGGCCACTTTTTTGTTTCTCCATCTCGCGACCTCTCTATCCTCCACCATTCGCTTACAAAATTTGAGGTGATGACTTGGGTCAAGTGAGGGCCTCTAGGGAGGGGCGGGCCTTCGAGAACCAAGGAATTTCATTAGACTAGCCAAATGTGCCTCAAGAGAAGCATCCAATGGGCCACGATGTGTCATGTTTTTACCGTCGCAATCAATAAAAAATATAATATATATAATGTATGTTTTGTTTCCGACCCTGGGAAGGCCCAAAACTTTGGAGGGCCTGGCGGGATTTGCCCGGTAGGCCAGATAGCCAGTCCAGCCCTGACTACTAGCTACTCATTAACCACACACGGATGTGTATTTGTTCATTACGTGTTCGTTTTCATCCCTCTCAGATCTGACCACAATGACATAGCCGCCTGTAATAACAGTACAGGACGGATGCTGTGGAGATCAGCCTTCACAAACAAATTCTTTTCGCATTGAACGAGGTGACGTAGAACTGGTCTAGCTAGGCTAACTTTAACACAATTCACTGAGGTTAGCTAGCAACCTAACAAGCTGATAAGCTTAAGCATGTTAATACACTTTATTTGGCTAAAATAATTTTACTTCAGCAACGTTAAAATGATACAGCATACAATGTTTTTGCCAGATTAGCTGCAACTAGACCTACCCCAAAACTTGTATCTGTAACGTATCCCGAAAATTGTCCAGAAGAACCACTCGC
>NC_086363.1:22405145-22418937 GCF_036324505.1 Eleginops maclovinus | reverse complement strand
AGAGAGAGAGAGAGAGGGAGGGAGAGAGAGAGAAAGAGAGATGCAAAGACAGGCAAAGGAAAGAAAGAGAACTGCAATTGGTGCTCTGATGATACCCTGAGGGAGACAGAAAGCAGAGGCGAGGTGAGCAAGTGAGGGCTCCCTCTAGGGAGGGGCGGGCCTTCGAGAACCAAGGAATTTCATTGGACTAGCCAAATGTGCCTCAAGAGAAGCATCCAATGGGCCAGGATGTGTCATGTTTTTACCGTCGCAATCAATAAAAAATATAATATATATAATGTATGTTTTGTTTCCGGCCCTGGGAAGGCCCAAAACGTTGGAGGGCCTGGCGGGATTTGCCCGGTACGCCAGATAGCCAGTCCAGCCCTGCTTGCAGGTGTTCCTTGAAGGCTGCAACTGTGCCGCCGTCCAGCTCTTCATCTGCAGCGAGGAGAAAATCCACAAGCGTCGGAAAACAGTCAAACTCCTATCGATCCAGACGGACACACCACAATTCCATCTTGAGGCGTGCGGCTTTAATTTTGTCCTGCACATTGAAGGCGGTGACGGCTTTTCCCTGCAGCGCTAAGTTCAAAGAATTGAGTGCACTAAAGACATCGGCCAGGTATGCCAATTTTGAGAGCCACTGGAAATCATGCAGTCTGTCATACAGTTCATCAGTATGATGCATGAATAACATCACCTCATCGCGCAGTTCAAATAGACGGGTGAGAACTTTCCCACGCGACAGGCAGCGAAATTCAGTATGG
Organism: Eleginops maclovinus; assembly: GCF_036324505.1. NCBI lineage: Eukaryota > Metazoa > Chordata > Actinopteri > Perciformes > Eleginopidae > Eleginops > Eleginops maclovinus. The sequence goes on along the minus strand of NC_086363.1, from coordinate 22,418,188 downwards.
AAAAGCAGTTTTGTGTGTTCACTTCCCATTTCATCACACAGAGCTTTAAAAAGACGTGTGTTCAGTGCTTTGGTTTTTATTGTATTAACAATTTTCACAGACTCGTCCAGTACTGATTTGAGGCATGGTGGCATTTTTTTCACAGCCAGCTGTTCTCTGTGAATGCAACAATGTGTTGCTGTGGCGCAAGGTGCAACTGCGCGTACGCGCGCTGCCAGTCCCTTGTGTTTCCCAGTCATTGCAGTTGCACCATCTGTGCAAATACCAACACATCGTGTCCAGTCGATATTATTCTGCAGGATGAAATCGTTGACTGAGTCAAAAATGGCCTCCTCTGTGGTGTTGGTCGGCAGGGAACGAGAAAACAGAAATTCATCGTGCACACCGCCATCATAAATGTACCTTACAAAACACAGCAGATTTGCCTCATTCACATATCAGTTGACTCGTCCAGTTGCAGTGTGAAAAACTGGCTTTGGCGTAAATGTGTGATCAGCTGATCTTTCACATTTTCGGCCATGGCTGTTATTCGTCGCATGACAGTATCATTGGAGAGGGGGACCCTGTTAATTTCGTCGCTTGCTTTCTCCCCAAACAATACATTAGCCATAACCTTGGCAGCTGGTTTGACTAAATTCTCAGCTATCGAATGAGGTTTCCCTGTTTTTGCGATGAGAAGGGATACCCTGTATGATGCCTCTGTAGCCTTCGCATTTTCCCCCGTCGCAAAAAATTGTGAGGGCGCCTTCCTCATGTGTTTTTTTAAGTTCATCACGTTTTCTCTCAAACAATGCTAAAGGTTTCCCGATGTAATCCTTGTGTTTGCTCTCAAAATGACGCTTGAGCTTGGCGGGTTTCATAGCCTCGTTAGCCAACGACTCGTAGCACAAAACACAGTGTGGATTGGGATCCTCTTCATCTCCAGTCCAGAAAAATCAGAATTTTATGTAGTCGCTGTGATATTTTCTCTTCACTTTAGCGCTGGACTTTCCGCGATCAAGCCGAGTTTCACAGCTTTCAGCCGGGTGGTGGTTAGACGGCGAACCACTCTCCTGGGACTCAGTAACGCACACAAAATCACTTGTCGCTGCGGCTGAACCATTGGAGTTGCTGGATCTCCTGCATCAGGACGATGCACCTTGACTGTCACGTCAGATTTGTCATTCAATTTTCTTTTAACTGACCCTGTCTTTAGCCATCGATCCATCTTGTCAGTTGACAGCTCAAATTGACCGTGCAAATCATTTATGACGTAAGATCGTAACCTACGTAGCTACGTAGCTACGAACCTACGTAGCTACGCTACATCTATGCTACACTCTATACTAGTCATTTTAAGACAGTTTGAGAAACAATTTAAACTTATAATATATTAATTTCAAATGTGACATTTTACCAAAATACTCACGGACCACTAGGGGTCGCTCACGGACCACCAGTGGTCCGCGGACCACTCTTTGAGAAAGACTGAAGAAAACTAGTATTCCACTTTTTAGTTCCCCCCTTTGGTGAAGAAGATAATTGCAGTGTGACAGTTTGTGGTCGAGGTCGACGCTTCCAATGAGGGAATTGGGGCAGTGTTGTCTCAAAGGTCCATGGAAGACAACAAGATACATCTGTGTGCCTACCTGTCCCGTAAGTTGACAGCAGCTGAAAAGAACTATGATGTGGGAAATAAAGAACTGCTAGCAGTTAAAGCAGCACTTGAGGACTGGAGGCACTGGTTAGAGGGGGCAGAGCGACCCTTCATAGTCTGGACCGACCATAAGAACCTGGAGTACATCAAAAAAGCTAAATGCCTCAACTCTCGCCAGGTCAGGTGGACGTTATTTTTTAGTAGGTTCCACTTTACGCTCTCTTTTCGCCCCGGGTCCCAGAACCGGAAGTCGGATGCTCTGTCTCGCCTTTGCGACCCAGAACCACTTGCTATTGAACCGAAAACCATCCTTCCACTGAACCGTGTGGTCGGAGCATTTTCTTGGCAAATCGAATCAGACGTGAATCAAGCTAATGTTTTGAGCCCGGTGCCTAAGCAGTGTGCGAACAACCTGTTGTTTGTCCCTGTGACTCTTCACTCCAAGGTAATCCACTGAGCTCACACGTCTGTCCTCACGTGCCATCCTGGGGTGAAACGAACCATGTTAGCGATTAAACAGCGGTTCTGGTGGCCTGCCATGGAGAAGGAGGTGGCGGAGTACGTGGTGGCTTGTCCTGTGTGTGCCCATCTGTGCCTCTTCCCAGGCCCAGATGGGTTGCTACAGCCGCTGCCTGTTCCTCAGCGTCCCTGGTCATACATCTCAATGGACTTTGTGACAGGACTCCCACCATCCAAAGGCAATACTGCTGTCCTGACAGTGGTGGACCGGTTCTCAAAGAAGGCTCATTTCATCCCCCTAACCAAGCTTCCCTCTGCCAAGGGCACAGCAGAGGTCGTAATGAACCAGGTATTCAGGATTCATGGTTTTCATACTGACATTGTTTCTGACAGGGGCCCACAGTTTGTTTCCGCGTTCTGGAAAGAGTTCTGCTGGCTCATAGGTGCCACCGTCAGCTTGTCATCAGGCTATCACCCGCAATCTAATGGACAGTCGGAGCGCCTTAACCAGGAACTGGAGACTACTCTACGCTGTCTCGTCTCCCAGAATCAGGCTACCTGGAGAGACCACCTCACATGGGTTGAGTTTGCCCCCCATAACACACTCCCCACAGCTGCCACAGGTCTCTCTCCCTTCCACTGCACCAATGGCTACCAGCCCCCAATTTTTTCGGCCAACGAAGGAGAGGTAATGATGCCATCAGCTCAGGCCATGATCAGGCGCTGCCGTCGGATATGGGCCGGTGCTCGCCAGGCCCTACTCGGAAGCTCAGCCCGGATGAAGGCTGTAGCAGATGTTCATCGCAGGGCTGCTCCCCTCTACAGACTGGGCCAGAAGGTCTGGCTCTCCACCAAAGACCTACCTCTTCATGTTGCCTCCAAGAAATTGGCTCCCAGGTTTGTGGGACCATTCCCCGTGTCCAAGATAATCAATCCTGTGTCTGTGCGCCGACGACTCCCCAGGTCTATGAGTGTACACCCCACATTCCATGTCAGCAAGATCAAACCCGTGAATGAGAGCAAACTTGTCCCCGCCTCAAAGCCCCCTCCACCGCCCCAGCTTTTCCATGGTGGTCCAGTCTATAAGGTCCGTAAGCTTTTGGTGGTCCGCTACCTGGGCAGGGGCAAGCAATTCCCAGTGGACTGGAAGGGCTTTGGCCCCGAAGCGCGCTCCTGGGTCGCTGCAACCTTTGTTGTGGACAAGACCCTTATTCGGGACTTTTATGATCAGAGTCAGCCTGGGCCGTCGGGAGTCGGCCCTGGGGGGGGGGGGGGGGCTACTGTTGTGTTTCGTCAAAAATGTTAGTCTTGTCAAGTTTCTTGTTTGTGTCATTATGCCCCAGGTCTATGGTTGGTCATGTTTTATGTTTTGTTTAGTCATTTTTGTCTTGTCTCCCACTTCCTGTTTTATTTTGGTACTCACCTTCTGCGTCTCGTTCCAGGTCTCTTGACACCCTGTCACTGCCCTCGTCAGTGTCAGCCCCGCCCCTGATTGTTTCCACCTGTTCCCTGTTACCTCATTTTTAAATAGTCCTGTCTCCCTCCCCCTGTCTTGTGCCAGTTCATCTTTTCCTGTCTGTGGATCAGTAACCAGTGTACCAGCATTTTGTTTATTAATCCTCCATGTGAGCGTCTTGAGATCTTGGTTTTTTTTGTGCATTTTGGAAATAAAGTATTTGTTAATACTTTAACTCTGTCTCCTGGGGTCGTGCATTTGAGTCCTACTGCATTGTGTTTAAAGTTGGTGACATCACTGCCATCAAGCAATTTTTGTAACTCTCAATAAGACTTCTGCACCTGTCGACAGGTATTTTGGGCCACTCCTCTTTAACAAACTGCTCCAGGTGTCTCAGGTTTGAAGGGTGCCTTCTCCAGACTGCATGTTTCAGGTCCTTCCACAGATGTTCTATAGTTTAGATCGGGGCTCATAGAAGGCCACTTCAGAATAGTCCAACGTTTTGTTCTGAGCCATTCTTGGGTGTTTTTAGCTGTGTGTTTTGGGTCATTATCCTGTTGGAGGACCCATAACCTGAGACTAAGACCAAGCTTTCTGACACTGTGCAGCACATTTCGCTCCAGAATGCCTTGATAGACTTGAGATTTCACGATACCCTGCACAGTTTCAACACACCCTGTGCCAGATGCAGCAAAGTAGCCCCAGAACATAACCGAGCCTCCTCCGTGTTTCACAGTAGGTATGCTGTTCTTTTCTTTGTATGCTTCAGTTTTACGTCTGTAAACATAGAGCTGATGTGACTTGCCAAAAAGTTCCAGTTTTCTCACATCTGTGCAAAGGACATTCTCCCAGAAGCTTTGTGGCTTGTCAACGTGCATTGTGGCAAATTCCAGTCTCGCTTTTTCATGATTTGCTTTCAACAGTGGTGTCCTCCTCGGTCGTCTTCCATTAAGTCCATTTTGGCTCAAACAGCGGCGGATGGTGCAATCTGACACTGACGTACCTTGACCTTGGAGTTCACCTCTAATCTCTTTGGAAGTTGTTCGGGGTTATTTGGTTACCATTCGTATTATCCGTCTCTTCAATTTGTCATCAATGTTCCTCTTGCGGCCACATCCAGGCAGGTTGGCTACAGTCCCATGGACATTAAACTTCTGAGTAATATGTGTTACCGTAGTCCCAGGAACATCAAGCTGCTTGGAAATGGTCTTATAGCCTTTACCTTTAACATGCTTGTCTATAATTTTCTTTCTAATATCCTGAGACAACTCTCTCCTTAGCTTTCTGTGCTCCATGTTAAGTGTGGTACACACCATGATACTAAACAGCACAGTGACTACTATTCACCCTTTAAAAAGGCAGACTGACTGATTACAAGTCTGAAGACACCTGTGATGCTAATTACAGGACACACCTTAGTTTAACATGACCCTGTGCTCAAATTATTTCCAGTCTTTTCTAGGGGTACTATCATTTCTGCCCAGGCCAGTTTCATTATTTTGTTTTTTAAAATGATTTTGTTGAACCACAAATCAAAAGCAATGTCTGATTTTCATTCCTTATTTTTCAATACATTTTTATTTTTTATTACTTCTGTCAGTTTCAAGCTTTTTCAGTGACCATTGTGGGTTTTTCTGTCTTTAACGGAACGGTACATACAATTACGTCCACGTCTGTATCTGTGTGTTATTTTTCAAGGAAATATAACTGTAAAGAAGGTGCTTATGTGCTGAATTATTGAATTACTTTGTTTATGGTTTGACTTTTTTGATTATTATTTGTCAGACTGGTTTAGGACTAGCAACCGACTTATTAAAATTAGGTCAAACCTGCTACAGGATGTAGAACTGAAGCATAACACAATGCGATATGAAGGCTGATTCCAGTCCGGTCTCTTAGTCCAAGGATGGGATGCGAAACATAAATAATACTGGCTCACCCAAAACCCAAGTGAAACACCTGTTCGGCCTACGTTCTCTAACTGACACATCTATGTTAGGATTGGTTTTCATTCACACATTACATGTTCCCTCATTAGAGTATCAGCACGTTAAAGCACATGACAAGACAGGATTGCATTACACACACACACACACACACACACACACACACACACACACACACACACACACACACACACACACACACACACACACACACACACACACACACACACACACACACACACACACACTCTTTTCCATACCATGAAAGCCTCCACACACTAATCCGTGCTGTTGGCGGCCTCTTTGTTTTCAGCGTCATCTCACTTCTTTACAGGTGACTGAGTGACCCCTGCCTGGAGATTAACTAATTTCTTTAACAACTTTGAGCAGTGTGTCACATTTACTACTGCCTCTGCTTTCAGACAGCACTGGAAAGCCAGGGAACTGAGCTCATATAGAGTGAGTGAGTGAGTGAGTGAGTGAGTGAGTGAGTGAGTGAGTGAGTGAGTGAGTGAGTGAGTGAGTGAGTGAGTGAGTGAGTGAGTGAGTGAGTGAGTGAGTGAGTGAGTGAGTGAGTGAGTGAGTGAGTGAGTGAGTGAGTGAGTGAGTGTGTGTGTAATGCAATCCCATCTTGTCATGTGCTTAAATGGGTCGCTATCAGCATAAATCATTTCAGAAGAGTTTATTTTCAAAGAGCAGAGAGACTTACGTCAAGAAGGAGTGTTTCACAGTATGCCATTTATTAACTTATCGTTTACATATTGTTTTAGTTTTTGAGAACAAGTTTAAGTAATCTTTGAATATGTGATGGGAGGTGAGGCACTTGACAGATTTAGCCATTAGCCTACCCACCCACCCACTATAACCCCCCACCCATCTTTAGAGGGATAAATATTTACTTACAGTCTCTCTGGGAACCATGTTAAATTATGTTGTCAAAACAATATTTGACTACTGTGGATGTAATTAGACAACAATTAACTAAATCTGTCTACTTGTGCCCTGCTTTTACGAGGATCAACCCAAATGATGTTCATGTAAACACGAAGAGGACCACACCTGTGCATCTTCTATATATACCTCCTGTGCCTTGTGATTCATCTGACCATTCTGGTAACCCTTCTGTCTGAAGAAATGACTCTACAATTGTCTTAATGAGTCTATTAAAGATCTAGTTTTATTTTCCAAACTACTTTGTAAAAACATGATCAACTTTTTAAAGGTCCCCTATTATGCAAAAAGCTTTTTTTAATGTCTTTAATACACACACACATATATATATATATATATATATAGTACCCCTAGAAAAGACTGGAAATAGTTTGACCACAGGGTCATGTTAAACTAAGGTGTGTCCTGTAATTAGCATCACAGGTGTCTTCAGACTTGTAATCAGTCAGTCTGCCTTTTTAAAGGGTGAATAGTAGTCACTGTGCTGTTTAGTATCATGGTGTGTACCACACTTAACATGGAGCACAGAAAGCTAAGGAGAGAGTTGTCTCAGGATATTAGAAAGAAAAGTATAGACAAGCATGTTAAAGGTAAAGGCTATAAAACCATGTCCAAGCAGCTTGATGTTCCTGGGACTACGGTAACACATATTACTCAGAAGTTTAATGTCCATGGGACTGTAGCCAACCTGCCTGGATGTGGCCGCAAGAGGAACATTGATGACAAATTGAAGAGACGGATAATACGAATGGTAACCAAATAACCCTGAACAACTTCCAAAGAGATTAGAGGTGAACTCCAAGGTCAAGGTACGTCAGTGTCAGATTGCACCATCCGCCGCTGTTTGAGCCAAAATGGATTTATATATATATATATATATATATATATATATATATATATGTCTCCCCTGTGTGTTATGAGACTTAGAAAGTGACAGGGTAAAGGTTGTCTCCAGTGGCGGCCGGCCGATAGGGGCGCTAATAGTGCAGCCCCAACTCTTCCCAAATTCTAGATTGTCATAAAAAAATTGTTTTAATTTGATTAATTATATACATATATTTCTTTAATGAACAAGGTAAAAAATATATAGTTGGTGTCAGTAAAATGTATGAACTACAATAAAATATCCATTATATGGTTATATTTAGCTTCCCCTGCCTGCTTTTTCAAACGTCAGGATCAGACCCAGCATGGATCCATACAGGTGTGAGTCAAAACTAGCAGCTTCAGTACAGTTACTTGATGTAATAATACTTTTGTTGTTGTGGCAAACCCGCCAGATAAAATACTCTCTTCCCAGCTGGACGTGCCTGGAACACCTCCCTAGGGAGGCCCCCAGGTGGCATCCTCACTAGGTGCCCGGACTACCTCAACTGGCTCCTTTCAACGTGAAGGAGCAGAGGTTCTACTCCGAGTCCCTCCCAGATGACTGAACTTCTCACCTCATCCCTAAGGGAGATGCCAGCCACCCTGCGGAGAAATTCCATTTCGGGCGCTTGTATCCGCGATCTCGTTCTTTCGGTCATGACCCATCCTTCATGACCATAGGTGAGGGTAGGAACGAAGATGGCCCGGTAGACAGAGAGCTTTGCCTTCTGGCTCAGCTCTCTTTTCGTCACAACAGTGAGGTGAAGCGACTGCAATACCGCTCTCGCTGCTCCGATTCTCCGGCCTATCTCACGCTCCATTGTTCCCTCACTCGAGAACAAGACCCCGAGATACTTGAACTCCTTCACTTAGGGTAAGGCTTCATTCCCTACCTGGAGTGGACAGTCCATCGGTTTCCTGCTGAGAACCATGGCCTCAGATTTGGAGGTGCTGATCCTCATCCCAGCCGCTTCACACTCGGCCGCAAACCAATCCAGTGAGTGCTGAAGGTCACAGACCGATGAAGCCAGTAGGACCACATCATCTGCAAAAAGCAGTGGTGCAATCCTGGAGCCCACCAAACTAGACTACGCCTAGAAATCCTGTCCATGAATATCACAAACAGGATTGGTCACAAAGCGCAGCCCTGGCGGAGGTCAACCCTCACCGGAAATCGGTCCGACGTGCTACCGAGGACCCGGACACAGCTCTCGCTTTGGGAGTACAGAGATTGGATGGCGCTGAGCAGAGACCCCCTCACCCCATACTCCTGCAGCACCTCCCACAGTATCTCCCTGGGAACCCGGTCATACGCCTTCTCCAAATCCACAAAGCACATGTAGACCGGATGAGCGTACTCCCAGGCCCCCTCCAGGATCCTTGCGAGAGTGAAAAGCTGGTCCGTCGTTCCACGACCAGGACGAAAACTGCATTGTTCCTCCTCAATCTGAGGTTCGACAATCGGCCGGACCCTCCTTTCCAGCACCTTAGAGTAAACTTTCCCGGGGAGGCTGAGTAATGTGATGCCTCTGTAATTGGCACACACCCTCTGATCTCCCTTTTTAAAAAGAGGAACCACCACCCCGGTCTGCCACTCCTTCGGTACTGTTTCCAAATTCCATGCAATGTTGATGAGACGTGTCAACCATGACAGTCCCTCAACACAGAGGGAGCCTTCAGCATTTCTGGGCGAATCTCATCCAACCCCGGGCCTTTGCCACTGTGGAGCTGTTTAACTACCTCAGTGACTTCCCCCCGTGAGATTGGAATTGATCCCCCTTCATACGCCAGCTCCGCCTCTAACATAGAGGGCGGAGTTGTCGGATTCAGGAGTTCCTCAAAGTGTTCCTTCCACCGCCCTAACACACTATCAGTTGAGGTCAACAGCGTCCCATCCTTACTGTACACAGCTTGGATGGTTCCCTGCTTCCCCCTCCTGAGGTGTCGGACGGTTTTCCAGAACAACTTTGGTGCCGACCGAAAGTCCTTCTTCATGGCTTCTCCGAACTTCTCCCACACCTGCTGCTTCGCCCCGGCCACGGCTGAGGCTGCTGCCCTTCGGGCCTGCCGATACCTTGCAACTGCGTCAGCAGTACCCAGGGATAACATATCCCGAAAGGCCTCCCTCTTCAGTCGGACGGCTTCCTTGACCACCGGTGTCCACCAGAAGTTTCGAGGGTTACCGCCCCTTGAGGCACCTAAGACCTTGAGACCACAGTTCCCCGCTGCAGCTTCGGCAATAGAGGCTTTGAACACCGCCCACTCAAGTTCAATGTCCCCAGCCTCCACAGGGATGCCTGAAAAGCTCCGCCGGAGGTGTGAGTTGAAGGCCTCCTGGACTTGGGATTCCTCCAGACGTTCCCAGTTCACCCGCACTACAAGTTTGGGCTTACCAGGTCTGTCCAGAGGCTTCCCCTGCCACTCGACCCAACTCACCACCAGATGGTGATCAGTTGACAACTCCGCCCCTCTCTTCACCCGAGTGTCCAAAACATGCGGCCTCAGGTCCGATGATACGATAACAAAATCGATCATGGACCTTCTGCCTAGGGTGCTCTGGTACCACATACACTTATGAGCATCGTTATGTTGGAACGTGGTGTTTGTTATGGCCAATCCATGACTAGCACAGAGCTCCAGTAACAAACCACCACTCCGGTTCAGATCAGGGGGGCCGTTCCTCCCAATCACGCCCCTCCAAGTGTCTCCATCATTGCCCAAGTGTGCGTTGAAGTCTCCCAGCAAGACTAAGGAGTCCCCTTCAGGAGCCCCTTACAGGACTTCTTTCAGGGTCTCCAAGAAGGCAGAATACTCTGAACTGCTGTTTGGTGCATAAGCACACACAACAGTCAGAGATTTCCCCCCCATAACCCGCAGGCGTAGGGAGGCGACCCTCTCGTCCACTCGGGTATACTCCAACAAAGCGGCACTCAACCGGGGGCTTGTGAGTATCCCCATACCCACTCGGCGCCTCACACCTTGGGCAACTCCGGAAAAGAATAAACTCCAACCCTTATCAACATGTAAGGTTCCAGAGCCGACGCTGTGCGTAGAGGTGAGTCCCACCAGATCCAACGTTGCCCATGTTGCTTTTTCGGGCTGTGCCCGGCCAGGCTCCGTGTCAAGCCCGGCCACCAGACGCTCGCCGATGAGTGCTCCTTCTGGGCTTCCTCTGAGCCGGGTATCTCCGCTTTCATGTGTGTTTGTCATGAGGTCTTTTGAACCAATCTTAGTCTGGCCCCTTACCTGAGACCAATTTGCCATGGGAGACCCAACCTGGAACACAAGGTTCCAGACAAACACAGCCCCCAGGTTCATCGGGGCACACAAACCTCTCCACCACGATAAGGTGCTGGTTCTTGGAAAGTACGATGTTCATGCTATACTTTATTTCAGAATCAACGCTGGACATGATTTGGGACATAGTGTGGCTTTTGTTTCAGTTAGCATGCACCACTAACACTCGCACCAGATGCTCTAAGGGGGGACTTAAAGTTGTTATATACATATAATAGGTTGTATATATATATATATTAGATATAATGTCACTGTTCTAGTGTTAAACACTAAAGAAAGAACAACCTGTGTGATGTATCAGAAACAATGCGCCATGTGTTCTGGAAGTAATATGGTTTGTGTTTACATTACCAAGCATCGCTAACACTCAGAGCTAACGCTGTACTGGAGAGAATACGTGTAATATAAAAGGTCTTGTCCCTGTGATAAACCTGTGAAAGAGAAATGTTTGAGCTCCATACTGTTTCAGAAATAAAGCTGGTAGCCATGAGAGAGCATCTGCGTGACAATGGAGCTTGACTGGACGATGGATGATCTTATATTGAGTTTTGGTTAGCTGTTCTACCCAGCGAGCCAACTACCCTTCCAAGCCCCAACTGCCCCTGTGACACGTTCACGTCACAGCTCTTTGGGAGAGCTGGTTTGTCAATGCTTTAGCTAAGTGTCAGAAAATTGTTGGACTTCATGCCAATACTTCCCAAATCATGTTTTTATAATGTGAACAACTCTATGATTTCTCATACCAGTTTGCATGCATTTATTTATTCCAACATCAGATCAGTGTTTGTTTTATCTCCCCCCAAAATCCAAGTAAATCCGAGGATTTAATACTTGTTATTAATAATGGTTTCTGAGGTTGAAAATGGATGGAGGGATGATTTCACTTTAACTTTTCTCTTTTGATTGGTGTCAGGATTGAATAGACTGATGGGTCACACGTAATGTGTCTAGCACGTCAATGTTACGTTTTGAGTTTTCAGAGGGGTGGTAGAGTGCTGTAGCAGTGTTGGTGGTACAGTGCCATGCTGGAGTGTTTTTACCTGCTGGTATGAGCTGGCAGCTCGGCAGCCACTGGGCCTGACAGGCCTCCTCCAGGCTGTCTCTAATACGTGCTAATTGCATTCCATGCTCGCTGGTCAGCAGCCAGAGGGAATGTGTCTGTTATTCTGGAGGAGTCCTGCAGCCACGGGCCATCAGCACATTCTTCTGGACCCAGTCACAGCAAAAAGATGAGAGGAGCCCTAAGGCAAGGCTTTCTGATCCCTGTTATAATAAGAGAGACAGCTACAAACGGTAAAGAGGCACATGATAACTTTTCAAACTGTTCAGTGATCCATGTTTGAACTTACAGTAGGAGTGTTGGCACTCACCATGTGACTACATTCTTTAAGAAAACAGAACAGAGAATAAGGACCTCTGTGATGAGTAAGAAAACCCTGACTTGTACTTCACACTCAGTAATGCATTTTCACATATAGCTAGACCTCAACATTTAAACAGATTTTGTCCTTTTCCTTTCCTTTTCCTTATATTATATAGTTTATCTAGTGTCATCAGGGAGCGCATCCATATAGTAATCTGGCAGAGGTGATGTAAATCTCCTCCCGTGATGATAAAAACCCTGTGGTTCTGTCTGAAAAATAAATGTACAAAATGGGCCTTAATGTTGTTTTTTAGTTTTTGATTTCTAAACAGAAATGAGAAATTATATATTACCATCATTGATTTTAATGCATTTTATTTTAGTGATATAGGAAGATTCTCAGGCAGCTAGGCGGGCCCAGCGCTGCTGTGAGAGGGCTAAGCGGAGGAGGACACACGATATTAAAGTCAAACAGACGCTCCCAGTGAGCAGGTTGACGCTGCACTCTGGATGCTGTGAGAGCACCGGTGTGTGTGTGTGTGTGTGTGTGTGTGTGTGTGTGTGTGTGTGTGTGTGTGTGTGTGTGTGTGTGTATGTGTGTGTATGTGTGTGTGTGTGTGTGTGTGTGTGTGTGTGTGTGTGTGTGTGTGTGTGTGTGCGTGCAAGATGAAGTTATGAGGCCCCCTATGAAAACACAGAAGGGAGAGATGTTGATGTCACCCTCCCCCCTCTCTTCCCATCACCCCATTGTGGGCCAGTGGAAGGAAGAGAATGACCTCTCCTTCCTTCCTGCCTCTCCTCGGCTGGTCTGTCTGTTTCCATGAATTGTTTGCTGCCATAAAGCAGATGAGGCACACAGCATTCAGAGTGTTTCAGTCTGTATGTGTAAGGCTTGGTTATTTATCAGCAGTGAGAGGCGCATGTGGCACGGAGCAGTTTCACATCCTGTCTATCTATGGCATTAGGACTATACTGGGCGGGGGGGGGGGGGGGGGGGATTTCATCTTCTCATGGTGGCTGTGGGAAAAAAAAAAAATTGGTTTTTTTTTTAAAATTTTTTCAAAGGCA